>NC_041397.2:317203409-317330909 GCF_900747795.2 Erpetoichthys calabaricus
TAAAAACAGCAAGCCCGATGCAGTCACATGATCTCCATTCTAGTGTGGTAAAAACAAGATACCTTGTAAAGACAGTGAGCTACCTAAATGAAAAAAACAATGAAATGACCAAAAAATCAATTGGTTCAGCACCGGAGATCAGCACACAGTGCAACACTGGTGTTAGCAGTGGGATAAAGAGGATACCTAAAGTCCAACTCAGCACCGTGTGTCCTCTAGTGGCCTGGAGGTGGCCTGTCCATTCTGGCCTTGCCCTCCTATTGAAGACCACAGCTTGTGTATCTGCCCTATGTGCAAACTATTTTGCTTGTCTCTGCGACAGCGCAATGGTGTTGTGTCCAGGGGCCTGTTGAACCCACCACCATCTGTAACGTTACCGAGATGAGTCGGGCAGATGAGGACATGTGCAGCCTGACAAGGGGTGGGTGCAAAAAGTGATTAGTGACTTTTATTTAAAACAAGCAAAACAAAGTGCCCAAATTAAACAGTGCAGTGCTCCATCCATTACACATGCATTAACTAGCTGTGTAAGCCTGTGCTGTAAAAAGCCCGGGGTCCTAGAAACTATTGAAATCGTCAGAAAAAAAACTGAAATGTAGAGATGTCAGGTAATTGAAAGGAACTACTCTGGGCATCTTTCTCCTAGGAGGTTTCGTTTTGCTGATGTATTCGCCTCACTTGTGTAATAGCGGCTAAGTGAGTGACTCTTTCTTCCGAGGTATTTTTTTGCCTGCTGACGTGCTGGCATTGCTTGTGTATCCTCAGATTTGGAGTCCTTACCCCGTCTCCATCTCCCACTTCTGGGTCAGACAGACAGACACACACACTTCCACGCGTAGACGTTTATATGTAAGATAATCCTTAAAAACGGTGCCAAATCAATTTTTAAAACAGTTCAATCGATAATCCTTTAAAAACGAGGTTAAAAACTCAAGGCAGGTATCTATCCTTTAAAAATGCAGTCCCGATGTATCCCCTTAAAATGGACATCTCCTCAGTTTAACCCCAAATGGGTTCCTTGCAGTCGAGGAAGCGCCTAATCGGCATTTCAGCCAACCTTCTGCGCCTGGTTTGGGTCCCTGAACCTCTCCGCAGGACGCCTCCCTGAACCACCTTAGTCCTCGGCTCTATGTGATGTTGCCCATCCTCGTTGTCATCCCAGGACCCTCAGCAGACATGCACAGTATGTACTGCCCTCTGGCAACCTTTCTGAGGGCGATGAAAGCCTCCTGAAGGCTCTGAGGAATTTAGAGACTGTGCTGTGCCAACCTGAGGATGCCCTTTCCCTGATATCTCCTCAAACAGTTTATGCATCTGTCTGTCCTTTTTCTGAACCTGCTTAACCCACTTCAGTGTCAAAAGGTATTGAAACCTACCCCACCAGCATCAGGCACAGGGTGTGTTAGAAAGGCCAAGCGAATCAAGAGTGCACATCCCAGCATCCATTGAGATGGGTCCGCCTGTGGGACCTCCATAGCTCTACGATTCAGTAACTCCACTGTACAACCAATTAGATTGAAGGTTTTTGTCACCTGGTTTAATTAACTTGAGTCAGATAACCCTCCCCCATCCCTAATTTTAAGCATAGTACAGCCAGGCCAACATATAAAGCGACAGCCCCCTCAATGAAGTGCAGCTCTGGAGGTGTGTAGCTGAAGTCTTTTGGTTGAATTAGTTGAAAAAGATAGATAGATAGATAGATAGATAGATAGATAGATAGATAGATAGATAGATAGATAGATAGATAGATAGATAGATAGATAGATAGATAGATAGATAGATAGATAGATAGATAGATAGATAGATAGATAGATAGATAGATAGATACTTTATTAATCCCAATGGGAAATCATACAGGGTGTCACGCATGTGCACATGGGAGACAGCTAAAAGGCTCAAAAGACAGTAATTCCTCGCCAAACCAGGGGGTGGCAGAGTGCATTAATCTTTGCTCTTTTCCATTGACAGACCAATCACTGGAAATTGTACTTGAATCCAATGACATCATTTCCGGGTCCGGTATCAAGATGACACTTCTGGTTGCGGTCCTGAGGACCTCAGTTCCGTGTCCGGTCCTGAGGGTGTCACTTCCGGCTCCTACCTGATGACATCATTTCCCGTCTGCCTCATATATAACCACCATGTTTGAGATACTGTTTGTTCTTATGCTATGTTGTGGTATAGTGGGTCCGCAGCTTTACAAAAAAGGTCCGGGTTTTAAATCCAAATAGCTGTGTCATTCTCCATGGGCGCAATTGCACAACCATGAGGAGTTAATGAGGTAGTTGGAGTGAGTCGCACCTGCACGTGTGGATGTGTTCGTTCTCAGTTGCTTCATTGGCTTCCTGCGGCATGTGATTAAGGCACTGCGGCCATGAAGGCACAGTGAGACTGGGCTATGTATACGGGTCGACACCAGGAAAGAGGAAATATAGATGGAAATGGAGAGATATATAGATGGATAGATGGATCGAGAAAGAAAACAGGAAGTTAAAGGACATGAATGGCTGTTTTGGAAGTACGATCTGGCCATCTGTAAGGAGGAGACAGCACGAGCTGGGGCCCCGCGAAGGAGCATTTGTTGGTAGCACTCTAGGGGCAGGTGTCCTCCCAAGGGATCTGAGGAGCGACTGCGTGAGCGCAAAGGATGAAGGGAGGAGAGCCGACCTCGGACGGTCTGGCAGTGATGTCCTTAATGGAAGCCAAGACGGAGGTCAGCTGATAGGAGCTTTTGGCTGTTGGGTCTCCGCCGGCTGCGGGAGTTATGGATGAACCGGGGAGAAAGAGAGACGGAGGTGGGCTAAGATCGGAATGAGACTGCATTTTAACCTCGGGTTTTATCGGATTTATTTATTGTTATTTTTATCCCCACTGAACACTTGTTTTTATGGATTTATTGAACCTGATGCACTGCACTTTGGACACTTGTTGGTTTTAATAAAAGCACTTTGGCACTTTTTGGAAATATCTCCTGGCTTCATTAGAGAATTGTCCTCATTTGTCAGCTCATCTCGGTGACATTATCGATGGTGTCGGGTTCAAGAGTTCCCCGAAATCGGATGGGAGAGTGGAGCAGAACCCGGATAGTCACATATGTACTAAACTGTACCAACTTGAACCACCTTTGCAGTTATTTGACAGCCAAATTCAAGTATATAGGTGGCTTCTTCCAAACTCTTTCCTCTGTTGGCCGAATCATTTCACAGTGGCGTAGTTGGCAGGAACCCGGAAATGTCGTCTTGATACCGGACCCGAAAGTGACGTCATCGGACTCAAGTTGAATTTCCCATGATCGGTCTGTCAACGGAAAAGAGCAAAGATTAATACACTCTGCCACCCCCTGATTTGGTGAGGAATTACTGTCTTTTGAGCCTTTTAGTTGTCTCCCATGCGCACGTGCGTGACAACGGCTAGTCATCTCTGTGTGTGAATTACTGGCCGTTTGTCTTTATACCATAAAGATATTCCAAGAAAGTCTGCATTTAATAGCAAAACACACACGCTTATAAATCTGTGTGCAGAAATCCACATCCTGCTGCTCTGTAACTTAACATTAAATAGTAAAACCTCATTAAATGGCTGCTGTGTGGAGTTCTCTGAATCCTCTACTAGCATTCTGACTAGAACTGTGCAGTGAACACTGAAATCCTTTACAGTCCTACAGTTCCTCCTTTAGCACAGGGTGGGAATCAACCCTGAATGGGACACTAGTGCTCTACTGGGCACACTCACTTCAATTTAAAGTTGCAGGTACGTTAGTATCATATTACAATTAACATGAAAAATGATTTGAAATGTATTACAAGCAAGGACGGCCTTAATGTCATATTCACAACCCCTTTCAGAGCTCAGATGAAAGTGAAATTTTAAAGAAACATCATAAATGAAACGCGAGTCTTACCTTTCCGTTTAGGTTTACTAACGTTTCTAAATAAGATCTTGCCACCTTGGTCTTTCACCACACAGTAATAGTAAAAGTTTTCGTCCTCCTCACTCACATTCCTGATGACCAGCATGCCCTCTGATGTCACTGAGAATCTGTCTGAGGTCCCGGGGTAGCGGAAGGCTGAATCGTCTCCTGGTCCATAGGTATGTATAAGGGGCACTGGGACCTCTCCAGGGTGCTGCTGTCTGAACCAGTAGAGTTGGTAGGAGTGATGATTACAGGACACCAACAGATCTGAGCCAGAGGCCATTGGCAACTCGGGACAAATAACAGCAACGAGCCAAAAGAGGAGGCAATCTGCAAAGAGAGAGAACTGAAAGCTTTATAACGCACTGGTGAGGCAGCATCTGGAGTCCTGGGTGCAGTTTGGATCTCCAGGCTACAAAAAAGACATAACAGCACAAGAGAAAGGCCAGAGAAGAGCGACCAGGCTGACTGCAGGACTGCAGGGGATGAATTATGAGGAAAGATTAAAAGAGCTGAGCCTTTACAGTTTAAGCAAAAGTAGATTAAGAGGAGACCTGACTGAAGTGTTTAAAATTATGAAGGGAATTAGTGCAGTGGACTTTAAAATGACTTCATCAACAACAACAACAAGATTTATTTCTATAGCACATTTTCATACAAATACTGTAGCTCAAAGTGCTTTACATAATGAAGAAAAGAAAAATAAAAGACAAAGTAAGAATTAAAATAAGACAACATTAATTAACATAAAATAAGAGTAATGTCCGATGGCCAGGGAGGACAGAAAAAAAAAAAAAAAAAAAACTCCAGACGGCTGGAGAGAAAAAATAAAATCTGCAGGGGCTTCAGACCATAAGACCACCCAGCTCCCTCAAGAACACGTGGACCCAGTTGGAAACTTGTTAAAGTTAAATTTCGCACAAACATTAGGAAGTTTCTCTTTACACATAGAATGATAGACACTTGGAATAAGCGACCAGGTAGTTTGGTAGACAGTAAGACTTTAGGGACTTTCAAAACTCGACTTGATGATTTTTTGGAAGAAATAAGTGGATAGGACTGGCGAGCTTTGTTGGGCTGAATGGCCTGTTCTCGTCTAGAGTGTTCTAAGGTTCTAAAGAAAAAAAAGGAGTGCAAGGGACAGGAAATGAAGAATGAAAAGTCCCACCAGCTCTCCTTTAAGGTATTCGGTGCCTGTCTATCACTGCTACATAGTGACTTTCATATCTATCTATCTTTGTTATATATTATACGTTTCTTATACCGTCTTACACCCAACATTGGCTCCAAGTGCTTCACGACAACTTAAAGATAGATAGTAAAATTTCTGCTCAGGTATTACAATTACAAAGTGAATTGATAAACCTCATGAAAAAAGTGCGGGCGATATATTAATGAAATGCATAGGCGTCTAATTATGTACTATGAAATACAGTTATTTTTTTTATTTTGTTTTAATAATGTAGTTAGAATATTCTGTAGGTGTTATTTTAAAGTGAACTCACTTTAAATGCTCCTTTTATTTAGCAATGGGGCTTTCCTGAATAGAAATGACTCTTTTATGTTATAATGATTAATTTCAGAATACCTCTTCTTGTGATGGTTTCCTCACCGCTGATCAGGACCACCAGGCGGCCCCTACAACATTTCTATCAATCAATCCGTTTTTTCTGAATCTGTACCTAGGGGGTCAAACGCCGTCAGTGCTGCTTTTCTTGCACTCGGCCTGCCAAAAAAAGTTGCAGCAGTTTGTTTGACAGGCAAAAAAATAATCTCTGTGTATATAGAATCCAACATCTGTCTTTCTGTCCGCTTTTCACGAGAGAACTACTTAACAGATTTAAATCGTTTTTTTTTTTCTAGAATTTGCTTCAACATTCTGGTTGATTTTGCGACTTTTCTCATTGCGCTATGTATCATAGTTCGTTTGTGGTACCGATTTATTTGTGCGAATCCAATTGACACGCACCGGGGCCCTCCTCACTCACACGTCTGCCTCGGGACGTGTACCTGGCCTCCACTTAGCTAGCGAACAACAGAACCACGTAATGATTTAGATCGGGTTAGACCTGCCTTTCTTAAGTAAAATTCTAGAGAAGGCAGTCATTATGCAGTTAAATGAGCACCTCAATAAACATGCTATTCTTGATAAATTTCAGTCAGGTTTTAGAACAAATCACAGCACAGAAACTGCACTCGTTAAAGTAGTAAATGACTTGCGGGTAAATGCAGACAGAGGCCATTTATCTGTTCTCATCCTCTTAGATTTGAGTGCCGCATTTGACACTATTGATCATAATATTCTTAAGAATCGCCTTAGTCAATGGGTGGGCCTCTCTGGCAGTGTCTTAAACTGGTTTGAATCCTACCTGGCAGGGAGAAAATTCTTTGTTAGTTGTGGTAATTATAACTCAAAGACACATGATATTCTATATGGTGTTCCACAAGGCTCTATCCTGGGTCCGCTGCTCTTCTCAATCTACATGCTTCCATTAGGTCAGATTATCTCGGGACATAACGTGAGCTACCACAGCTATGCTGATGACACACAGCTGTATTTATCAATAGCACCTGATGACCCCAAATCTCTTGATTCGCTAACACAATGTCTAACCTGTATCTCAGAATGGATGAATAGTAACTTTCTCAAATTAAATAAAGAAAAAACCGAAATCTTAGTGATTGGCAATAATGGATACAATGAGGCTATTAGAAATAAACTGGATGCATTAGGATTAAAAGTCAAATCGGAGGTAAAAAGCTTAGGGGTAACCGTTGATTGTAATCTGAATTTTAAATCGCATATTAATAAAATCACTAGGACAGCATTTTTTCACCTAAGGAACATAGCAAAAGTTAGACCTCTTATATCATCGAAAGATGCAGAGAAATTAGTTCATGCGTTTGTCTTTAGTCGGCTAGATTACTGTAATGCACTCCTCTCAGGACTACCCAAAAAAGACATCAATCGTTTGCAGTTAGTGCAGAATGCAGCTGCTAGAATCCTTACCAGGAAAAGAAAATCCGAACACATTTCTCCAGTTTTGATGTCACTACACTGGTTACCTGTGTCATTCAGAATTGACTTTAAAATTCTGCTTATGGTTTATAAAGCTTTAAATAATCTCGCCCCGTCTTATATATCGGAATGTCTGACACCTTATATTCCAAATCGCAACCTCAGATCCTCAACTGAGTGTCTCCTTAGAATTCCAAGAGCAAAACTTAAAAGAAGTGGTGAGGCGGCCTTCTGCTGTTATGCACCAAAAATCTGGAATAGCCTGCCAGTAGGAATTCGCCAGGCTAATACAGTGGAGCACTTTAAAAAACTACTGAAAACACATTACTTTAACATGGCCTTCTCATAACTTCACTGTAATTTAATCCTGACACTCTGTATATCCAATTCATTATAATAACTATTCATTCAAAATTTGTACTAACCCCTACTCTCTCTTCTGTTTCCTTTTCCGGTGTCCTATTGGTGGTGGCTTGTGCCACCACCATCTACCCAAAGCACCATGATGTTCCAACAATGATGGATGGATTAAAAGCCAGAAGTCTGTATAACCATCAGCATCAAGTGACTCCGTGAGAACCCTAACTACAAAGAGGACTATTTCATTTATGTTAGGTAGAATGCCCAAAGGGGACTGGGCGGTCTCGTGGCCTGGAACCCCTACAGATTTTATTTTTTTCTCCAGCCTTCTGGAGTTTTTTTTTGTTTTTTCTGTCCACCCTGGCCATCGGACCTTACTCCTTTTTATGTTAACTAAGGTTGTCTTATTTTAATTTCTTATTTGTCTTTTATTCTTCTTTTCTTCATTATGTAAAGCACTTTGAGCTACTTTTTGTATGAAAATGTGCTATATAAATAAATGTTGTTGTTGTTGTTGTTGTTTTTTTTTTATATAATTTGCTTGAACATTCCGGTTGATTTTGCGATTTTTCTCATCGAGCTAAGAATCAGAGTTCACTTCCAGGAGTGATATATTCTGAGACTGATGTTGGGAGTGGGAAGCGTGACGTCAGGAGTGGGAAGCTGGGTAGGGCCCTCCTCACTGATGCGCCAGCCACCATTCGAGTCGCTCTAACCTCTGCGTTTTGGAGGGTACCTTACCTCCGCTTAGCTAGCGATGCCTGTTTGTTTATTGATCTTTAAAGTTTGTCCTGTTTCACTACTGCATGGGCAGAGCCACAGGGGACGGCTAGTTCAGTATATAACTGAAGATTATTAAATAAGATTAAATAATTGAAATAAGATTATTGAACACATACAGTGCATCCAGAAAGTATTCACAGCGCATCACTTTTTCCACATTTTGTTATGTTACAGCCTTATTCCAAAATGGATTAAATTCATTTTTTTTCCTCAGAATTCTGCACACAACACCCCATAATGACAACGTGAAAAAAGTTTACTTGAGGTTGTTGCAAATTTATTAAAAATAAAAAAACTGAGAAATCCTATGTCCATAAGTATTCACAGCCTTTGCTCAATACTTTGTCGATGCACCTTTGGCAGAAATTCCAGCCTCAAGTCTTGTTGAATATGATGCCACAAGCTTGGCACACCTATCCTTGGCCAGTTTCGCCCATTCCTCTTTGCAGCACCTCTCAAGCTCAATCAGGTTGGATGGGAAGTGTCGGTGCACAGCCATTTTAAGATCTCTCCAGAGATGTTCAATCGGATTCAAGTCTGGGCTCTGGCTGGGCCACTCAAGGACATTCACAGAGTTGTCCTGAAGCCACTCCTTTGATATCTTGGCTGTGTGCTTAGGGTCGTTGTCCTGCTGAAAGATGAACCGTCGCCCCAGTCTGAGGTCAAGAGCGCTCTGGAGCAGGTTTTCATCCAGGATGTCTCTGTACAAAGACAGTTAAAAAATCTTCTAGCATTGTTATACCATGGAAGACCCAAAGAGTGTCTGATTTAAAGAGAACATGCTGTAGAGCTGAGCGTAAATGGAGGAAAACTAAACTAACTATTGACTATGAAATATTAAAAGTTAAAATAACAGAATACAATAACACAGCCCGTCTTGAGAGGCGCTGCTATTTCTCTAAGATTATAAATAACAATGCTAGTAATCCCAGAGTCTTATTTTCGACAATTGATCATCTGTTAAACCCAGGTAACTCAAAGGAATGCCTCCTAAGTACTTCCAGTAAAACCTGTGAGGCTATCGCTGTATTTTTCAATCAAAAAATTAATGATATTAGAAATAACATAGTATATCTCCCCAACACTAAGGATCCTCCTAAACCCCAGTACCCCATAATAAACAAATTAAAGTCTTTCACTAGGATAGATTTACCTGATTTACATAAAATAATTTCTCAAATGAAACCCTCCACCTGTGCCCTTGACCCAATACCAACTAATTTTTTCAAAGAGGTATCGGGCGTGCTTATTGATAATGTTCTTGACATAGTAAATTCGTCATTAGATACGGGGGTCTTCCCAGACTGTCTTAAGACTGCGGTAGTTAAACCTCTACTTAAGAAAAATAATCTCGATCCCTCTGCTCTTGAAAATTATAGACCCATCTCTAACCTGCCTTTCTTAAGTAAAATTCTAGAGAAGGCAGTCATTATACAGTTAAATGAGCACCTCAATAAACCTGCTATTCTTGATAAATTTCAGTCAGGTTTTAGAACAAATCACAGCACAGAAACTGCACTCGTTAAAGTAGTAAATGACTTGCGGGTAAATGCAGACAGAGGCCATTTATCTGTTCTCATCCTCTTAGATCTGAGTGCCGCATTTGACACCATTGATCATAATATTCTTAAGAATCGCCTTAGTCAATGGGTGGGCCTCTCTGGCAGTGTCTTAAATTGGTTTGAATCCTACATGGCAGGGAGAAAATTCTTTGTTAGTTGTGGTAATTATAACTCAAAAACACATGATATTCTATATGGTGTTCCACAAGGCTCTATCCTGGGTCCACTGCTCTTCTCAATCTACATGCTTCCATTAGGTCAGATTATCTCAGGGCACAACGTGAGCTACCACAGCTATGCTGATGACACACAGCTGTATTTATCAAAAGCACCTGATGACCCCAAATCTCTTGATTCGCTAACACAATGTCTAACTTGTATCTCAGAATGGATGAATAGTAACTTTCTCAAATTAAATAAAGAAAAAACCAAAATCTTAGTGATTGGCAATAATGGATACAATGAGGCTATTAGAAATAAACTGGATGCATTAGGATTAAAAGTCAAATCGGAGGTAAAAAACTTAGGGGTAACCGTTGATTGTAATCTGAATTTTAAATCGCATATTAATCAGATCACTAGGACAGCATTTTTTCACCTAAGAAATATAGCAAAAGTTAGACCTCTTATATCATCGAAAGATGCAGAGAAATTAGTTCATGCGTTTGTTTTCAGTCGGCTAGATTACTGTAACGCACTTCTCTCAGGACTACCCAAAAAAGACATCAATCGTTTGCAACTAGTGCAGAATGCAGCTGCTAGAATCCTTACCAGGAAAAGAAAATCTGAACACATTTCTTCAGTTTTGATGTCACTACACTGGTTACCTGTGTCATTCAGAATTGACTTTAAAATTCTGCTTATGGTTTATAAAGCTTTAAATAATCTCGCCCCGGCTTATATATCGGAATGTCTGACACCTTATATTCCAAATCGTAACCTCAGATCCTCAACTGAGTGTCTCCTTAGAATTCCAAGAGCAAAACTTAAAAGAAGTGGTGAGGCAGCCTTCTGCTGTTATGCACCTAAAATCTGGAATAGCCTGCCAGTAGGAATTCACCAGGCTAATACAGTGGAGCACTTTAAAAAACTACTGAAAACACATTATTTTAACATGGCCTTCTCATAACTTCACTGTAATTTAATCCTGATACTCTGTATATCTAATTCATTATAATAACTATTCATTCAAAATCTGTACTAACCCCTACTCTCTTCTGTTTCCTTTTCCGGTGTCCTGTTGGTGGTGGCGTGCGCCACCACCATCTACCCAAAGCACCATGATGATCCAACAATGATGGATGGATTAAAAGCCAGAAGTCTGTATGACCATCAGCATCAAGTGACTCCGTGAAAAACCCGAACTACAAAGAGGACTATTTCATTTATGTTAGGTAGAATGCCCAGAGGGGACTGGGCAGTCTCGTGGCCTGGATCCCCTACAGATTTTATTTTTTTCTCCAGCCTTCTGGAGTTTTTTTTTGTTTTTTCTGTCCACCCTGGCCATCGGACCTTACTCCTTTCTATGTTAATTAATGTTGTCTTATTTTAATTTCTTATTTTGTCTTTTATTTTTCTTCTCTTCATTATGTAAAGCACTTTGAGCTACTTTTTGTATGAAAATGTGCTATATAAATAAATGTTGTTGTTGTTGTTGTTGTACATTGCTGCAGTCATCTTTCCCTTTATCCTGACTAGTCTCCCAGTCCCTGCCGCTGAAAAACATCCCAACACCATGATGCTGCCTCCACCATGCTTCACTGTAGGGATGGTGCCAGGATTCCTCCAAACGTGACGCCTGGCATTCACACCAAAGAGTTCAATCTTTGTCTCATCAGACCAGAGAATTTTCTTTCTCATGGTCTGAGAGTCCTTCAGGTGCCTTTTGGCAAACTCCAGGCGGGCTGCCATGTGCCTTTTACTAAGGAGTGGCTTCCGTCTGGCCAATCTACCATACAGGCCTGATTGGTGGATTGCTGTAGAGATGGTTGTCCTTCTGGAAGGTTCTCCTCTCTCTACAGAGGACCTCTGGAGCTCTGACAGAGTGACCATCTGGTTCTTGGTCACCTCCCTGACTAAGGCCCTATTCCCCGATTGCTCAGTTTAGATGGCCGGCCAGCTCTAGGAAGAGTCCTGGTGGTTTTGAACTTCTTCCACTTACGGATGATGGAGGCCACTGTGCTCATTGGGACCTTCAAAGCAGCAGAAATTTTTCTGTAACCTTCCCCAGATTTGTGCCTCGAGACAATCCTGTCTCGGAGGTCTACAGACAATTCCTCTGACTTCATGCTTGGTTTGTGCTCTGACATGAACTGTCAACTGTGGGACCTTCTATAGACAGGTGTGTGCCTTTCCAAATCATGTCCAGTCAACTGAATTTACCACAGGTGGACTCCAATGAAGCTGCAGAAACATCTCAAGGATGATCAGGGGAAACAGGATGCACCTGAGCTCAATTTGGAGCTTCATGGCAAAGGCTGTGAATACTTACAGTGGTGTGAAAAACTATTTGCCCCCTTCCTGATTTCTTATTCTTTTGCATGTTTGTCACACAAAATGTTTCTGATCATCAAACACATTTAACCATTAGTCAAATATAACACAAGTAAACACAAAATGCAGTTTGTAAATGGTGGTTTTTATTATTTAGGGAGAAAAAAAAATCCAAACCTACATGGCCCTGTGTGAAAAAGTAATTGCCCCCTGAACCTAATAACTGGTTGGGCCACCCTTAGCAGCAATAACTGCAATCAAGCGTTTGCGATAACTTGCAATGAGTCTTTTACAGCGCTCTGGAGGAATTTTGGCCCACTCATCTTTGCAAAATTGTTGTAATTCAGCTTTATTTGAGGGTTTTCTAGCATGAACCGCCTTTTTAAGGTCATGCCATAGCATCTCAATTGGATTCAGGTCAGGACTTTGACTAGGCCACTCCAAAGTCTTCATTTTGTTTTTCTTCAGCCATTCAGAGGTGGATTTGCTGGTGTGTTTTGGGTCATTGTCCTGTTGCAGCACCCAAGATCGCTTCAGCTTGAGTTGACGAACAGATGGCCGGACATTCTCCTTCAGGATTTTTTGGTAGACAGTAGAATTCATGGTTCCATCTATCACAGCAAGCCTTCCAGGTCCTGAAGCAGCAAAACAACCCCAGACCATCACACTACCACCACCATATTTTACTGTTGGGATGATGTTCTTTTTCTGAAATGCTGTGTTCCTTTTACGCCAGATGTAACGGGACATTTGCCTTCCAAAAAGTTCAACTTTTGACTCATCAGTCCACAAGGTATTTTCCCAAAAGTCTTGGCAATCATTGAGATGTTTCTTAGCAAAATTGAGACGAGCCCTAATGTTCTTTTTGCTTAACAGTGGTTTGCGTCTTGGAAATCTGCCATGCAGGCCGTTTTTGCCCAGTCTCTTTCTTATGGTGGAGTCGTGAACACTGACCTTAATTGAGGCAAGTGAGGCCTGCAGTTCTTTAGACGTTGTCCTGGGGTCTTTTGTGACCTCTCGGATGAGTCGTCTCTGCGCTCTTGGGGTAATTTTGGTCGGCCGGCCACTCCTGGGAAGGTTCACCACTGTTCCATGTTTTTGCCATTTGTGGATAATGGCTCTCACTGTGGTTTGCTGGAGTCCCAAAGCTTTAGAAATGGCTTTATAACCTTTACCAGACTGATAGATCTCAATTACTTCTGTTCTCATTTGTTCCTGAATTTCTTTGGATCTTGGCATGATGTCTAGCTTTTGAGGTGCTTTTGGTCTACTTCTCTGTGTCAGGCAGCTCCTATTTAAGTGATTTCTTGATTGAAACAGGTGTGGCAGTAATCAGGCCTGGGGGTGGCTACGGAAATTGAACTCAGGTGTGATACACCACAGTTAGGTTATTTTTTAACAAGGGGGCAATTACTTTTTCACACAGGGCCATGTAAGTTTGGATTTTTTTTCTCCCTAAATAATAAAAACCATCATTTAAAAACTGCATTTTGTGTTTACTTGTGTTATATTTGACTAATGGTTAAATGTGTTTGATGATCAGAAACATTTTGTGTGACAAACATGCAAAAGAATAAGAAATCAGGAAAGGGGCAAATAGTTTTTCACACCACTGTATGTACATGTGCTTTCTCAATTTTTTTTATTTTTAATAAATTTGCAAAAATCTCAAGTAAACTTTTTTTCACTTTGTCATTATGGGGTGTTGTGTGTAGAATTCTAAGGAAAAAAATGAATTTAATCCATTTTGGAATAAGGCTGTAACATTATAAATTGTGGAAAAAGTGATGCGCTGGGAAAACTTTCCGGATGCACTGTAATGCTATTTTAAGTCTAATAGATGATGTGGTGTCTGAGCGCAGAACCCCAGAATGCAAACATTCATTTTGTGGTGGGTCTGAAAAGTGGGATGGGAACTTTGTTTTTTTTTTTATGTAGAATTCATCCTGGGTGCTTATCGTGGAGAAGAAATAAGAAAATGGAAGAGTAAGTATCACTGAGGTCTGAGAGAAATAAAAGTTTACTTTTGTTACCTAAAAGGTCTGCTGCGTGTGTTTTTGGCATCAAAAACCGTGAGAACCACCACCTCCTCAGTGAGTAAGGAAAGACAGAACAGATGATGCATTGGAAATGCTCAGGCTGATTAAGTGCAATTCAAGGTGTTGAAGAAGTCACCAGCATTGATTAGGTGCCGTGCCCACATAGAGGTGCCCATGAAGAAGCCACAAAGGCACACGTTTATGCTGAATGCCAGCAGCTGGTGATTCCAGGTGACATGGGACGGCTCTGGTAAAGGGCTGCAGTATCAAAACAAAGAGGCTGAGGTTCACATCCCAGGTGTTGTGGTGTCTGAATGTTCTCCATGTGTCCATGTGGGTTTCCTCCAGGGTACTCTGATTCCCTCCTTCAGTCCAAAGACATGCAGGTTAGGTGGATTGGCGCTGACCCATCTCAATAGACTCTGGTGTGTGTGCGTGCGTGTGTGTGTGTGTGTGTGTGTGAGTGTTCACCCTGACACACTGTCCTCGTGTTGTTCCTGTCTTGTACCCTGTGATTACTGGAATGGCCTCCAGCATCCCCATCCTGAACTAGCATGGTGGATCGATGTGTGGATTGATTGATGGCATTGTCTGGTTAAAGATTTGGTTTCCAGTACACTTACAATTTATCTCAAAAATAACATCATGTGCCCTCAGAAAACTCCCAAGTGTTGCACGTAAAGTCTTAAAAAATGTGAACAGTTTTGTAAGGCAGCTATGCTAACCACTATAAGAAACCAAAAAAATGGCCATTTTAAGTCTCTTACAGCAGATGAAAACTGTGTAAATTAAAGTTTGATTTTTAGTGGGTGGTCTGATGCTTGCATGTTACAGTAGGAAGAAGCAATTTTACTTCCAAACGTGGAAAGGAATGAGTGAAAAAAATAAATGCACAAAATGTGCTCTGAGGATTTGGAATGACAGTCAGATAGCAATGATAGCAGACCTTTGCTGTGATTATGGACGTGTTGAGTTGTGGGATTAAAGACCAATCCTCCCGGTGCAGGCTTTGTGTTGTGTAACACCAGAAGTAATCAGTAATTACTTTTAACGTACTTGAGACAAAATAAAACGATGAAATTGCAATTCAGAATACTTACTTTATCGGTGCGTCATTGTACAAACTACAGTCTCGTTTCTCGCTGAGTTATTTCGTTTCATAGACGGAGGAATTTTCCACCCGCCCGCTATCGAGTCCCACCGCCCGTTTTGAACCACCACCAAGTAAAATGGATAAATCCGAATATTAATAAATGACCGTTTCAACTATTCGTCACTATCGTCCTTTAGTATTATCAGTCAAAATATAAAATTCATTCGCAATCAAATTAAACAAACTGACAAAGATTTCAAAAGGCGACCGAGAAATAAACGATCAGTGTAACAGACAAGTGGAGTAACATTGAAATCCAGGAGTCTGATGCTCCATCAACTTACAGTAAACTACGAGCAGCTCCATGCAGGAATCGCCAGCCTCCCACCGTCATCAGAAATTCCTTTCACTTGATTATTAAAGCGGCTCGTTAAGCTCTGGAGTTCTTAATACCAGAAATGAAAATAAAAACAAAGCAGTTGAGTCAAGCAGATCATTGCAGTCCGAGCGACTCAGACACACAGCTTAGGGAACGGAAGAGCCTGCGAGCCGCGGAGACCAAGATGGGTCCCTTATTAGAATGACGCGGGAGGGGTGGAGGTGTTGTTTCACACCTTGTTCTAACTATTCAGACCACAGCTATCCTGTGTAATTTATAAATCATAATAATAACATAACTGCAAAGAAAAAAAGCATAAAGTGAATAAGACATTTAACAAAATTTAGTATATGCAGGGCGGCACGGTGGCGCAGTGGGTAGCTCTGCTTCCTCGCAGTTGGGAGACCTGGGGACCTGGGTTCGCTTCCCGGGTCCTCCCTGCGTGGAGTTTGCATGTTCTCCCCGTGTTAGCATGGGTTTCCTCCATATGTGTATAGTTGTTGGTAGATATACATTAAATCAGCATTACAAAAATACATTAATTCAATTAAATTAATTACAGTAGCGCTGGTGCCTCGCAGTTAGGAGACTCGGGTTCGCCTCCAGGGTCCTCCCTGCGTGGTGTTTGCATGTTCTCCCCGTGTCTGCGTGGGTTTCCTTCGGGTACTCCAGTTTCCTCCCACAGTCCAAAGACATGCAGGTTAGGTGGATTGGCGATTCTAAATTGGCCCTAGTGTGTGCTTGGTGTGTCTCTGTGTGTTCTGCGGTGGGTTGGCACCCTGTCCGGGATTGGTTCCTGCCTTGTGCCCTGTGTTGGCTGGGATTGGCTCCAGCAGACCCCCGTGACCCTGTATTCGGATTCAGCGGGTTGGAAAATGGATGGATGGATAGTATATGCAGAAGAGGGAGCAATAACTGAAGTCATTTCTCCAGCCAAAAACAGAAAATAAAAGAAAACGTCAAGTTTATTTGAAACAATCAAATATAAGAAAACTATGAGATGAGCGCGGCTGTCTTTCTAGCCCCTACAAGGAGCCTGGCTTACAGATACCCGCCCGCTTCTGTCACAGGCCCAACAAAGTGGCTTTTCAGTTATATGGTTAAAATCGCAAGCCCCGGTGCACTGTGTTCCATTTACCAGGAAAGTTGGAATTTCTGAGCTGCGAATGACGTCCCACCTGAAGTTGAGCGCTCTCCAGTAATACAGTAAACCGATATGGACGCATCCAGGAAAACCTTTGTTGCTCCACCAGAATAAATAACAATCGATAACAATGTAATACACTGTGTTTTTTGCGTATTCAAACAAAGTAGTAATGTTGGCCAGTAGCCTACTGTGTGTGCGACTGATTTAATAAGATACAAAGAGACAGAAGTGCTAAGAACCAGTGTAATATTATCGTTTTCAATAAAGTTTGTCATGTATGCCGCCATTTAGGATTGACGTCATGCACTGAAAAAAGTATAACCGCCATGCAACTTAACATAATTAAGGTAATGATTCACACTTCTTTTTATCTTCTTGAAACCAGAATTTTTAAGTTGAGGCAAATCATTTGGAGTGATTGGGTGCAATCCAAATATTTTATACTGAAGTAAATCTATTTTTAAAGTTGTTACAAGTTAAAACGGTTTATTGGTCATAACCTGTTTTTATGCTATTAGAAATATTATGAACATAACACATTCCAATGCTGTACTTTTTACATTTATTTTAAAATCTAGTAAAATACACAGGCATTTTGCAGTGTAAATCTTAAATATACAACAAAAAGTTATTAAATGTTTCTACAGCTTTCTTGAAAGTATGTTTTATTACGAGTTCTTATACTTAAAATTAACAGTTGAGAAACAGGGTTACTTACCAGAAATCCTCCGTTATAAAAGTCTGCTGCTGAAAATGACCAGACCTGTATGGCCACGTCTACTCCACTCGGGAAAGTCTTCTTCTTTTTGGCAGTTGGAAAGCCAGCAGGCTGGAAGAAAATGCAAACGGCCATCCAACACAGCACACGAACAACCTAAAATATTAGGTTAACTGAAATAGGATTTTTATGTTTATTCCCTCCATCATAACTTACTTTGGTACAAACATTTTTTTTTTTTACTTTGAGATCTGAAATCAAATATTTCAAGCTGCAACACTAAATAACTAATCTTAAGTTGCTTGAAAGAGAAAATTGATGTTGAATGAACAACATCAATGTTATACTTTTTTCAGTGTGATATGAATTTGGAGAAAATTGGGCGCGGCAAACCAGCCCATATTTTCCGACTTGGAAATGTGACATAAGGGGCATTCCAGTTGAAAATTCCCACTTCAAATAGTCCTTGCTACATACAGCCCAAACCAATGGCTCGTCAAGCACAGTTGAAACCATACGCCCGAAAGCCAGTGGCTCTTCTGGCCATGGTTGAAACCCTAAACCCTGACTCAGTCCTTGCCACACATAGAAGAATCACCCCTTCAAAATATTCACATTTTGTTGCTTTGCAGCCTGAAATGAAGACACACACACAAAAATATTCTCCAGCTGTATGTACTGAACAGAAAAGTCAGAAATATAAATAAATAAAATCACAAAGATGATTGAAGGGTCACCTCCATGACAGTACTTTGTGAAACCCCCTTTTGCTTTGATTCCAGCCATGAGTCTATTAGGATTCTTCTAATCCAAATTTGCCCACCTAGACTGTATGATATTTGCCCCCTCGTCTTTACAGAACTGCTCAAGCTCAGTCAGATTGGACAGTGACCGCTGCTGGACTGCAGTCTTCAAGTCACGCCACGGATTTTCAGTCGGGTTTAAGTCTGGGCTCTGACGAGGCCACACGAAGACATTCACCTTTTATCCTTCAGCCACTGTGTGGTCAACTTTGCTGTGTGCTTTGGGTCATCGTCATGTTTTAAGGTGAACCTTCTTCTCATTGACAGCTTTCTGGCAGAGGGCAGAAGGTTTTCCTGAAGAATTTGATACTGTTTTGAACCATCATTTTTCCTTCTATCTTAACAGGAGCCCCAGTCCCTGCTGCAGAGGAACGCCCCCATAACGGGATGCTGCCCCCTCCATGCTTTACTGTAGGTCTGAGGTGGTCTTTAGATGACAAGTTGTATTAGAAGTGAAGACAAATGGTTTGATTTTGGTCTCATCTGACCATAACACCTTTTTCCATTTGGGCCTCAGAATCTTCAAGGTGCTTTTTGGCAAAGCTCAATCGACACTTGATGTGGTCTTTCTTGCAAGCCTCCCCTACAAGCCACATTTGTGGAGCATCTGTGATATTGTTGTCACCTGCACACAATGGCCACTCTTTGCCAGAAATTCCTGTAACTGCTTCAAAGTTGCCATCGGCCCCTTGGTAGCCTCTCTGACCTGTTTGCTCCTTACTCTTCCATACAATTTGGAGGGGCTGGTGAGGATCCTAGTCGTACCCAACACTTCCCACTTCTTGATTGTGGATTTTACTGAACTCCTAGGAATTGATAAAGCCTTTGAAATGTTTTGGTTCCATCTCCTGACTTGCATCTGTCCACTAATTTATCCCTGAGATCTTTTCACAATGCCTGGCCACCCATAGTAGATTGCTTGCTTTCAATTGCCCATCCAATCACTTTTCTGAATGTGCATTTAGTAAATACAGCTGGAGAAATATTTTTGTGTGTGTATCTTCATTTCAGGCTGCAAAGTGACAAAATGTGAATATTTTGAAAGGGGGGGGGGGGTCTTTCCTATACCCACTGTACAATCTGCCCCATAACCATTCAGAAGCACTCCACCGATAGACTTATTCTGCACTCTTTCTCTTCTAGTCCAGTTCCCCCTTCTCGATTCCCACTCTCCTCTTATATCCTACTTAGCACCTGCATTAAAGACCCCATCACAAGAACCCCGTGGGAGGACACCCCCTTTATTGTACAGACAATCGCCTCAAGCGTCTGAGTATTGCTGCTTGATAAACGCCTTTCATTACTGGTGTTATCCAGTGGTGGTCCAAGCTCATTTGGTGTCCATCACACAAGGCACCACTGCTCCGTTAATGAACACACATGTCGGCACACTGAGGAAGTGGGGATTCGTGTTTTAGGAAGAAGCCTTTGTAGCATCGGATTTCGCCGCTATTCATTATTAACGTTTACACGAGTTGTCCCGAGACCTGTATCTTCTTTCAAGAATCATATTCTGTCCCGCAAAATTCGAGAGATTCAGACGGGAGTGGAAGCGCCTTTAACCACAGGGGTGGACTCCTGATAAAGGGGTGCTTGTTCCCTCTTCCAGGTGGGCTATCCAGTGGTGGTCCAGGCACCTTATGGTCACACTGTACCTTTAACATCTGATTTATTGTGATTGTTTAAGAAAAATAATGCAAAGTATAATCATGTTAGGCGGCACGGTGGCGCAGTGGGTAGCGCTGCTGCCTCGCAGTTGGGAGATCTGGGGACCTGGGTTTGATTCCCGGGTCCTCCCTGCGTGGAGTTTGCATGTTCTCCCCGTGTCTGCGTGGGTTTCCTCCGGGCGCTCCGGTTTCCTCCCACATACCAAAGACATGCAGGTTAGGTGGATTGGCGATTCTAAATTGGCCCTAGTGTGTGCTTGGTGTGTGTTTGTGTGTGTCCTGCAGTGGGTTGGCACCCTGCCCAGGATTGGTTCCTGCCTTGTGCCCTGTGTTGGCTGGGATTGGCTCCAGCAGACCCCCGTGACCCTGTGTTCGGATTCAGCGGGTTGGAAAATGGATGGATGGATAATCTTGTTATAACAACCACTGATATGGAAATATAGAGGCGGACAGCAAACATCAGTTAAGCCCAACAATGGGCACATTTATTTCATGATGACAGGTCATACTGCACACTTGGCATTCTCAAACATCTCTGGGCGAGTGTAAAAGTAAATAATTAGTTGTCCCTGGTGCTGTGTGTGCTTTCTTTTCTTCAGTTATGATGACAATGGAAGTCAATGTGAGGTCAAAAGACCTGGCTGTGATATTCATGAAAATCTGAATTGCAAAATATCCATTCTGTATAAATGATGTGTTACATCCCGACAATGGGACTGTCGTTATGCAGGAGAGCTGATAGAGGAGAAGACTGCATAGCACTGCTATCAACAAATCTGTCTAACGACACCAGTGGAAGCACAACGAGGCTGCACAGCATCCACGAGTAAGCCATTACTATCCCTAAAATAAGAGCTGATTAGGCGAACCTGCACCGATGACGGAGCATCATGGGACAGTTTGTATTGCAGTGTGACAAACGAGCCTGCAGGCTTTGTGTATCCTACACATATTCACAAAATGTCCACTATTCCTACTAAACAGCCAGACTACATGTATGAATTGGCTTTAAATTGAATGGTTCTACAATGTCTACTATAGTTTGTTTTTTTTAAATGGACATGTGCAGAGGAGAGATGCTAGGTACTGTATATTGGTGGAAGGATGCTAAGGATAGAGCTGCTAGTGAAGAGAAAAAGAGGAAGGCCTAAGAGAAGGTTTATGGATGTAAATGCATAAAAGAGGACATGCAGGTGATGGGTGTAATAGAACAAGATACAGAGGACATAAAGATATAGAAGAAGATGATCATCTGCTGTGGCGACCCCTAACGGGAGCAGCTGAAAGAAGAAGAAGAAGAAGACTCATAATTGACTTCCTACACCTTGGGTATTTTCTTTTTGGTCTGAAAGACCCAGAGATGTGTGGTCAGAGGAGGCTCATGAAAAAAAAAACTAATAATGATAACATAAAATAAATGTGTCCACTGGTCTGTGCTATAAATTTGTTTTCTGTATGATTCCAATAATTTTTTATCATTTTTATACTAAAAATCGCTGATTTGGCATATTTCCTGTTCAAATACAGGGGAGAAACGCAAGGTGCGGTAGCAACGAGCCTCACCTCCCCTCGGACTGCACTATCCCTCACACACGGCGTCGATGCCTGCAGCTGGCGCGTGCCTGTCTCTGTCTCTCTGTATGTCGCCAATATAATGTTTGCAGACACGTTTATTACACACCCTGACTTTCCACAGTCTGACTAATATCTTTAATGAATGTGTGTGACATATTTAGTCTTGCTAAAACCACAGTCAAACTGAGTCAAACAGACAGTACCGTGCCGCCCTGAAGGTGGCGCATGTGAGCCCAACAAGCGCTCATTGCTGTTGTTCTTCTACGCAGAGGTGCCAATAAGTTAGTGATATCAGAAAGTCAAATGCACTGCAGCGGTCTGTTTATTTTTATTTTTTGTTCCGACTGATTACTACTTATGGTTTACAAAGCCTTTAATGATCTGCTCCATCTTATATCTCAAAATGTCTGTCACCTTACACTCCAAATCGTAAACCTTAGATCTTCAAATGAGTGTCTGCTTAGAATTCCAAGTGGTGAGGCGGCCTTCTGCTGTTATGCAACTAAAATCTGGAATAGCTGACCGAAAGAAATTCGCCAGGTTAATACAGTGGAACACTTTAATAAACTGCTAAAAAGTCATTATTGTAACATGGCTTTCTCATAGCTTCATTTTAGTTTAATGCTGATACTCTGTATATGCATTTAATTACCATTATCATTCCTGATGGCTCCACAATCCATAGTAACCTCTACTTTCTCTGCTGTTCTTTTTCTGGTTTTCTGTGGAGGCAATCTGCTCCACCACCACCCAATCAAAGCACTGTGATGTCCCTACATTGATGGATTAATGGCCAGAGGTCCACATGACCGTCATCATCAAGTTCTTCCATGTGAACCCTGAATACCATGAGGACTGATTGAGGTCATTTATGTTAGGTTGAATGCCTAGAGGGGGCTAGGTGGTCTCGTGGCCTCGGAACCCCTGCAGATTTTATTTTTTTCTCCAGCCGTCTGGAGTTCTTTTTTGTTTTTTCTGTCCTCCCTGGCCATTGGACCTTACTTTTATTCTATGTTAATTAGTGTTCCCTAATTGTATTTTCTTATTTATTTTTCTTTTGTCTCTTTTGTTTATCATGTAAAGCACTTTGAGCTACATCATTTGTATGAAAATTTAAGGGGTTTACCAAAAATATCGTATGAGCCCTATAGGAATGACAGACATTTATCTGCATTGCAAAGGGTGCTCAAAAGTATTTGGACATTTGTCTGACAAGCTTTTCCATAGACAGATGTGCACAGGTCCCTCATTATTTCATTAACTATTAAGCAGGTAGAAGGTTTGCAGTTGATCCCAAGTGTGGAATTTGCATTTGGAAGCTGTCACTGCGAACTCTCAATATGAGGTCCAAAGAGCTGCCCATGCAAGTAAACACAGGCCATCATTAAACTGAGGAAACAACACAAACCCATTAGAGAGTTAGCAGAAACACCAGGAGGGGGCAAATCAACCATTTGGTAGATTCCTAAAAAGAAGGAATACACTGGTCAGCTCAGCAACACCAGAAAGTCTGGAAAACCACACAAGACAACTGTGCTGGTTAACTGCAGAACCAAAATTATGAAAATTGTGTCATGATCCATACTTATGGACCTGACTGTATATGGTCTGCAACAATCTCTAGGTAGGCGATACATGTCAAAGTAACATCCATTTAATTGCCAGGACCCAAGGTTTCCCAGCATCACATGGCCTCTGTCTGTTTGTCTTCTTCCCATAGTGCTGCCAACTTGTCCCCAGGTAAGGGACGCACACATACTAGCCATCCACATTATCTAAAATAAAATGTGATTCATCAGAACAATTAAGCCATAAAAGTGGCCCACATGGAGCTTTCCTTATCAGTGAAACTCCTGGGGTAGAAAGCTAGTTTGTCTAAATTCCTGTCTCTTTAACATTATAAATAAAGACATACTGTACACAAATATTGATCAACTTATATGCTAGATATCACTCACTTTACACTCTACTTACATGCAGGCTGCGTAGATAAACAGATGTGCACATTCTGTCCCATCCATGTGTGACATGTACAGGTACATCTCAATAAATTAGAATATCATCGAAAAGTTAATTTATTTCAGTAATTCAATTCAAAAAGTGAAACTCATCTATTATATAGATTGATTACACACAGAGTGATATATTTCAAACATTTATTTCTTTTCATTTTGCTGATTATGGCTTACAGGTAATGAAAACTCAAAATTCAGTATCTCAGAAAATTAGAATATTGTGATAACGTTCAATGTTGTAGATTCCTGGTGTGACACTCCACTCAGGTAATTAACCCAAAACATCTGCAAAGGGGTCCTGAGCCTTTTAATGGTCTCTCAATCTGCTTCAGTAGGCCACACAATCATACTGCTGACTGGACAGTTGTCTAGAAGATGGTCATTGAGACCCTCAACAAAGAGAGTAAGCCACAAAAGGTCATTGCTAAAGAAGCTGGCTGTTCACAGAGTGTTGTATCCAGGCATATTAATGGAAAGTTGAGTGGAAAGAATAATGTGACAGCAGAAAAAGGTACACAAGCAACAGGGATAACCACAGCCGTGAGAGGATTGTGAAGCACAGCCCAGTGAAGAATTTGGGGGAAATTCCCAAGGTGTGGACTGAGGCTGGAGTCAGTGATTTAAGAGCTACCACACACAGCCATGTGTATCCGGGACCTTGGCTACAACTGTCACAGCATTCCTGGTGTCAAACCACTCCTGAACCAGAGACAACATCAGAAGTGTCTTACCTGAGCTAAGGAGAAAACGGACTGGACTGTTAACAGCTCAATGGTCCAAAGTCCTCTTTTCAGATCCATTTGGATATCAAGTCCCCAGAGTCTGGAGGAAGAGTGGAGAGGCACAGAATCCAAGCTGCTTGAGGTTCAGTGTGAAGTTTCCACAGTCAGTGATGATTTGGCGAGCCATGTCATCTGATGGTGTTGGGTCCACTGTGTTTTATTTATCAAATCCAAAGTCAGCACAGCAGTCTACCAGGAAATGTTAGAGAGCACTTCATGTTTGCCTCTGCTGACAAGCTTTATGGGGATGCTGATTTCGTTTTCCAGCAGGACTTGGCACCTGCCCACAAAGTACCAATACCTGGTTTAATGACCATGGCGTGTATCACTGGGCTTGTTTGGCCAGCAAACTCACCTGACCTAAACCCCATAGAGAATCTATCAAGAAGAAGATGAGAGACACCAGAGCCAACAATGCAGACGAGCTGAAGATAGATAGATAGATAGATAGATAGATAGATAGATAGATAGATAGATAGATAGATAGATAGATAGATAGATAGATAGATAGATAGATAGATAGATAGATACTTTATTAATCCCAATGGGAAATTCACATTCTTCAGCAGCAGCATACTGATACAATAAATAATATTAAATTAAAGGATGATAATAATACAGGTGAAAAAAACAGACAATAACTATGTATAATGTTAAATATTAACGTTTACCCCCCCTGGTGGAATTAAAGAGTCGCATAGTTTGGGGGAGGAACGATCTCCTCAATCTGTCTGTGGAGCAGGACAGTGACAGCAGTCTGTCGCTGAAGCTGCTCTTCTGTCTGGAGATGACATTATTTAGTGGATGCAGTGGATTCTCCATAATTGATAGGAGCCTGCTGAGCGCCCTTCGCTCTGCCACAGATGTTAAACTGTCCAGCTCCATGCCAACAATAGAGCCTGCCTTCCTCACCAGTTTGTCCAGGCGTGAGGCGTCTTTCCTCTTAATGCTGCCTCCCCAGCACACCACTGCGTAGAAGAGGGCGCTCGCCACAACTGTTTGATAGAACATCTGCAGCATCTTATTGCAGATGTTGAAGGAAGCCAGCCTTCTAAGGAAGTATAACCGGCTTTGTCCTTTCTTGCACAGCGCATCAGTATTGGCAGTCCAGTCTAATTTATCATCCAGCTGCACTCCCAGATATTTATAGGTCTGCACCCTCTGCACACAGTCACCTTTGATGATCACTGGGTCTATGAGGGGCCTGGGCCTCCTAAAATCCACCACCAGCTCCTTGGTTTTGCTGGTGTTCAGGTGTAGGTGGTTTGAGTCGCACCATTTAACAAAGTCATTGATTAGGTCCCTATACTCCTCCTCCAGCCCATTCCTGATACAGCCCACGATAGCAGTGTCATCAGCGAACTTTTGCACATGGCAGGACTCTGAGTTGTATTGGAAGTCCGATGGATATAGGCTGAACAGGACCGGAGAAAGTACAGTCCCTTGTGGCGCTCCTGTGTTGCTGACCACAATGTCAGACGTGCAGTTCCCAAGACGCACATACTGAGGTCTGTCTTTAAGATAGTCCACGATCCATGCCACTAGGTATGAATCTAATCCCATCTCTGTCAGCTTGTCCCTAAGGAGCAGAGGTTGGATTGTGTTGAAGGCGCTAGAGAAGTCTAGAAACATAATTCTTACAGCACCACTGCCTCTGTCCAAGTGAGAGAGGGATCAGTGTAGCATATAGATGATGGCATCTTCCGCTCCCACCTTCTCCTGATATGCAAACTGCAGAGGGTCAAGGGCGTGTTGAACCTGTGGCCTAAGGTGGTGAAGCAGCAGCCTCTCCATGGTCTTCATCACATGTGATGTCAGAGCAACAGGCCGAAAGTCATTCAGCTCACTAGGACGTGATACCTTTGGGACTGGGGTGATACAAGATGTTTTCCAAAGCCTCGGGACTCTCCCCTGTTCCAGGCTCAGGTTGAAGATGCGCTGTAGAGGACCCCCCAGCTCCGATGCACAGACCTTCAGCAGTCGTGGTGATACTCCATCTGGACCCGCTGCTTTGCTGGCACGAAGTCTCCTCAGCTCTCTGCTCACTTGCGCTGTTGTAATTATGGGTGGGGATGTCTTTCCTATGCTGGTATCAGCAGAAGGATGTGTGGAGGGTGCAGTACTCCGAGGTGAGAGTGAGAGTGGGTTAGGGTGGTCAAACCTGTTAAAAAAGTTGTTCATTTGGTTTGCTCTCTTCACGTCTCTCTCAATGGTGGTACCCCGCTTCGAGCTGCAGCCAGTGATGATCTTCATCCCATCCCACACTTCCTTCATGCTGTTATTCTGCAACTTCTGCTCCAGCTTTCTCCTGTACTGCTCCTTCGCCGCCCTGAGTTGGACTCGGAGTTCCTTCTGCACGCACTTGAGCTCATGCTGATCACCGTCTTTAAAAGCCCTTTTCTTCTTATTCAAAAGGCCCTTGATGTCACTTGTAATCCATGGCTTGTTGTTAGCATAGCAGTGTACAGTTCTTACTGGAACTACAATGTCCATACAGAAGTTGATGTAGTCAGTAGTGCAGTCAACAACTTCCTCAATGTTCTCACTATGAGATCCCTGCAGGATATCCCAGTCTGTAGTTCCAAAACATTCTCTCAGAGTATTCTCAGCCTCCGGAGTCCACTTCCTGAATGATCGTGTGGTTACAGGTAGGACTCTCACTTTTGGTTTATAGTGAGGCTGAAGCAGAACCAGGTTATGATCTGCTTTCCCAAGCGCAGGCAGCGGGGTGGCGCTGTATGCGTCTTTAACGTTTGCATAAAGTAAATCAATAGTCTTATTTCCCCGGGTGTTACAGTCCACATACTGGGAGAAGGCAGGTAATGTTTTGTCCAGCGTCACATGGTTAAAGTCTTGGGCTTCCATAACACCTCAGCAGTGCCACAGGCTGATCGCCTCCATGCCACGCCACATTGGTGCGGTAATTCATAGAAAAGAAGCCCCGACCAAGTATTGAGTGCGTACACCGACAGACTTTTCTGTAGGCCAACATTTCTGCATTAAAAATCATTTTTTAAATTGGTTTTATGTAATATTCTAATTTTCTGAGATACTGAATTTTGAGTTTTCATTACCTGTAAGCCATAATCAGCAAAATGAAAAGAAATAAATGCTTGAAATATATCACTCTGTGTGTAATGAGTCTATATAATATAGGAGTCTCACTTTTTGAATTGAATTACTGAAATAAATTAACTGCTCGATGATATTCGAATTTATTGAGATGCACCCATATTTGTTTGAAAACTGCAATTAGTGTAACTTGCATGTACTGTAAAGGTTTTTTTAACACTTTCAGGGTGGATGTTGACTTTTGTCGAAATTCAGGGGTAGAGGATGGTAATCAGCTGTAAGCTACGACAAAACTCAACGTTGTTTTAGTTTGACTCTCTTTGCTAGAAGAAAAGTTAGCTTTGTTGACTTGCCCTCGATTCCCTGCGTGTGCGTGAGTAGTGAAGAACAAACAACCGCTAAAATGGCATCAACATCTGGTGAGAGACCAAATCGAACGAGCAAAGCAAACTACTCCATGGGTGACGTTTTGCACATCATTACCACTGATTTGGACTCTGACCTGCCGGACTCCGATTTTGAAGCAAGTGATCCAGAGATGGAGATTGAAAAGGAAAGTGAGGTACCAACAATAGCTGATTGGTCCCCAGCCGATCGTGGTGCTGAACACATTGGTGTAGCTGAATGCACTTACAGCAACGTTTGCCTTGGAAGACCGCCACTTACGACGACAAGAGGTGCAAACCAGATTGCGTCACACTGTATCTGCCATCGCTGCCCACCTGCTGTGCAAAGACAGCCACCCCACCATGCATTCCTGCTGGCCATTGAGCCACACAGAGACCCAGAACAGGACCTGAGAGCAGCCACAGCACACAGCAACAGACATTTTGTGGATTAATGTGTGAAACCATTGCTTTTCATAAAATGTAATTATTTGGAAAAAAACATTCAGCTCTCAAAGAGTTTAAGAAAGCCACAGTTGGCAGCTTTGCTCAAATGACAGCTAGGAGGATGGGACAGAGTCACTTCACAGTTCAACATCAGACACACCAGAGGCTAACATTAAAGCTGACAGGCTGAAGGTGAATGACTGTGATGGAGCAACAAGACCAGTAGAAACCCAGTTGTATCACAGAGACATGAAGAAGATTATATATCATCTCCAGGAAGTGAACGCTTCTGAAATGGGCCCACAATGCTATCAACCTTAATGTCCACTGGTCCAAGCCGCCCATTAGCTTTCTACTAACTGCAGGAACTTTGTTTTCAGAAACCAATGAATTCCTGCATGATGTAGGTCCTACCCTGGCCCACCACACATCAGGAATTGTAACAGGGGACACCGACACATCATTGCTTCGAAGCAACTGCAAATTCTCAGAGACGATTATTGCTTCAATGCGGTGCATCTCACACCATGCAGGGGACTATGAATTGTATTGTGGATCAAAGTGTGGCACAATCAGACATTCACGGAGGACCCCGCCAACTTATTGCTTTGAAGTAATCGCATGCTCACAGGGAAGATTATTGCTTTGATGTGGGATATGATGCAGTGCACCAGAGCGGTGGCTATGAAGAGTGACGTGGAGAGAAGTACAACACAATTGTGAATTTGTGGAGGGACCACCACACTTCATTGCTTTGAAATTATCATTGAGTTTACAGGGGAGATTATTGCTTCGATGTGGTCCACCAGGGAGGTGGTGATGAAGAGTGATGCTGTGTGAAGTGCAGTGCTCCATTTTCATGAATTACTCTTCTAAGTCCAAATAATAAGAGATTTGTTAAGATGGTGGCAGTACTTGTGATCAACCACTTGCATCAACCATTCATTGCTTGAGCCAAACCTATAACAGTTACTGATTGAACAAAAAAATACACACCCTAGAGTACGAGCTAAGTAAAGTATCAAGAACTGCAAATGGCCCGAGTTCCTGCGTTGGAAATGCTGCAAATGTTCTCAGCCCCTGGTTCCTGAGAAAAGCACCCATTGTTACCAACATCTGGCCGGGTGGCCATTAAGTGAAAAAATAAAACACACAAAATGACAAATAAACACACAAAGCCAGAAGTGATAATTACAAAGGAGTCAAACTTTATTGAAACATAGACTGTGGGAGGTCAACAGATTATTTCAGAACTTGTCATCTCCCATAGTTAGGGAGTTGGTGACAAAGCCATCATTCGCTGCTGCTCCCATTAAGACACAGACGTCAGGTGGTCATGAGGCACTTGGCTGCAGAGTTTGGGATTTTTCAACACATGATTATTGCACATTTGGACATGTTGAGTTTTAGAGTGTTATCAAAAGTCCAAAAAAAAAACATGAATCATTAAATGCATCTCCAAGAGCTGGGTCCCTGCTCTCCATAAATTGAATTCCCTTTAAATGTTTAAAAAGGCATGCTGTAACAGAAGGCACCTCTCCACCCATAGACTTAATCGGGTGCAGGACCCTAAAAGCCATTCTCCAATATTAAGTGATGCTGAACCGTACCTACAACAAGACGAATTTGTCATGACTCCTCATTAGATTTTATGGCCACACTGGTCGGGCATCCGCTGGTTCAAGACAGCCAAATTTAAGTTTTTTCGAGGGTGGACATGAGAATATTTACTTTGCCAATCTACAGTTTGTGGACTTTGGGGGTCTTCCTCGACTCCAGACATATGTAGGAATCTAAAACCTGAGGAGTTTTATTATTTCTGGCTGATGTCATGAGTTGAGCAGCAGTTACAAGGCACACAAATCCATTAGTGCTAGGTACAATGCACTGATATCTGAGTAATGTCTTATCTGGAGAACTTAATGTTGCATGGCTCCATAGTGGAGAACGGCTACTAGGCCTTCACATAAACTATCTGCTAGAGGTGCCCTAAAGAAAAGTTTAACAATGGCACACCAGTCGGCAGGTACCGGCTTATGACACTATGCCCTCTAGATGTCTAAACTATCCCTTGAAACACAACCCAAACCCATTGTGCTCAACCAGTGCAACCCTTAACGTCAAGAGCCAGATTTCTGACATGCAGTCGATGGTGAAGGTCCGGGGACATCAAGCTCTTCATCATTCATCGGGAGAGGTTTCTCAAATTCCTTCTCATTTTTTCCTTTACCTGTAAGCAGAAATATCAGATTAACAATGAGGTGAACTTCTAAATGAGACATCATCCATCCATCCATTTTCTAAACCAGCTTTATCCTGAGCAGGGTTGTGGGGGGCGTTTACACTCCATCCCAGAAAGCATAGTGCACAAGGAAGGAACAATCCCTACAAGGGTGAGCACAAACACCTAAGCACACACATCAGGGACCAAAATTTAACAAGGACAATCCACCTAACCTGCAGGTCTTTAGACTGTGTGAGGAAAATGGAGCACCTGAAGGAAACCCACTCGAACATGCAAACCCCACGCAGAATGACATCATTTCTGTGTAACTTGGCAGCAGAACAAGAATCTTACATTCAATTAAGAGAAAACAACGCTGCCTGAATTTACCAAATTGTTAGGGCTGTCATCATGAAAGGCATCCAATCATCATAAAAATCACGCCAAAACGTATGGACAGCTAGTACTTGAGAAGTCTACTCAAAAATAGAGACTCCATAGAAAAATGGGAATACAGTGGTGTGAAAAACTATTTGCCCCCTTCCTGATTTCTTATTCTTTTGCATGTTTGTCACACAAAATGTTTCTGATCATCAAACACATTTAACCATTAGTCAAATATAACACAAGTAAACACAAAATGCAGTTTGTAAATGGTGGTTTTTATTATTTAGGGAGAAAAAAAAATCCAAACCTACATGGCCCTGTGTGAAAAAGTAATTGCCCCCTGAACCTAATAACTGGTTGGGCCACCCTTAGCAGCAATAACTGCAATCAAGCGTTTGCGATAACTTGCAATGAGTCTTTTACAGCGCTCTGGAGGAATTTTGGCCCACTCATCTTTGCAAAATTGTTGTAATTCAGCTTTATTTGAGGGTTTTCTAGCATGAACCGCCTTTTTAAGGTCATGCCATAGCATCTCAATTGGATTCAGGTCAGGACTTTGACTAGGCCACTCCAAAGTCTTCATTTTGTTTTTCTTCAGCCATTCAGAGGTGGATTTGCTGGTGTGTTTGTGTCATTGTCCTGTTGCAGCACCCAAGATCGCTTCAGCTTCAGTTGACGAACAGATGGCCGGACATTCTCCTTCAGGATTTTTTGGTAGACAGTAGAATTCATGGTTCCATCTATCACAGCAAGCCTTCCAGGTCCTGAAGCAGCAAAACAACCCCAGACCATCACACTACCACCACCATATTTTACTGTTGGTATGATGTTCTTTTTCTGAAATGCTGTGTTCCTTTTACGCCAGATGTAACGGGACATTTGCCTTCCAAAAAGTTCAACTTTTGTCTCATCAGTCCACAAGGTATTTTCCCAAAAGTCTTGGCAATCATTGAGATGTTTCTTAGCAAAATTGAGACGAGCCCTAATGTTCTTTTTGCTTAACAGTGGTTTGCGTCTTGGAAATCTGCCATGCAGGCCGTTTTTGCCCAGTCTCTTTCTTATGGTGGAGTCGTGAACACTGACCTTAATTGAGGCAAGTGAGGCCTGCAGTTCTTTAGACGTTGTCCTGGGGTCTTTTGTGACCTCTCGGATGAGTCGTCTCTGCGCTCTTGGGGTAATTTTGGTCGGCCGGCCACTCCTGGGAAGGTTCACCACTGTTCCATGTTTTTGCCATTTGTGGATAATGGCTCTCACTGTGGTTCGCTGGAGTCCCAAAGCTTTAGAAATGGCTTTATAACCTTTACCAGACTGATAGATCTCAATTACTTCTGCTCTCATTTGTTCCTGAATTTCTTTGGATCTTGGCATGATGTCTAGCTTTTGAGGTGCTTTTGGTCTACTTCTCTGTGTCAGGCAGCTCCTATTTAAGTGATTTCTTGATTGAAACAGGTGTGGCAGCAATCAGGCCTGGGGGTGGCTACGGAAATTGAACTCAGGTGTGATACACCACAGTTAGGTTATTTTTTAACAAGGGGGCAATTACTTTTTCACACAGGGCCATGTAGGTTTGGATTTTTTTTCTCCATAAATAATAAAAACCACCATTTAAAAACTGCATTTTGTGTTTACTTGTGTTATATTTGACTAATGGTTAAATGTGTGTGATGATCAGAAACATTTTGTGTGACAAACATGCAAAAGAATAAGAAATCAGGAAGGGGGCAAATAGTTTTTCACACCACTGTAGCTAAGGAAGTAGAAGAAGATGAGGTTAATTAACATCATGCTAAAATGATAAGCAGGCCAATCAAAAATTACCTTTAATGTCGACAGCTTGCATTATATTTTCCCAAAATCCCTGGGACTGTCATGTCATGTAATGTAATGTGACACCCGAAATGACCCAATCGTAAAACTCTGTGACTCACAACAGCAAATTCAAACAGATTTGATTTTTATCGTAGCGAGTCACTGGCCTTTGGGTTGGAATTTTCTGTGAGAGAGAAGTAATAGCCAGTGTATGGAAAACCATAAGAATAATGCATACAGTACTTGCTAATAGTGAGGGACAATGGTGGTGACTGCAAGGAAATGAATATTATGGACTGGGCAAAACAAAGTGCAGCAGATATAATAACTTTAATGTGAGTCGCAGGGTATATGAGAGCACGATGGCGACCATTAAGAAGGATATCAGGGAGGCTACAAGACAGTTTAAGAGTGTGAAAGAAAAAATTAACTGCTTGCAAGCTACTTGGTGTTAATAGTTGACAAAGCCATTTTGCCATAATGGTAGGTTATTCACACAGGCGTCTGTCATAAGGGTGCAGTAAGCTGACCTAGGACAATTTCCAGTTTCTTAAGGAATGCGTCTATTTGACACAGGAAAGACGACCTTTCCTTCTTTAGGGCCTATCTAACAAGTAGAAAAACACATAAGAACAGATGGCCCATTAGTGTAATAAAATAAAATGCTTACGTAAACTATATTATGCTTTTTGATTACGTAAGGACAAGGGAGAGGAAGAAGAGATTATAAAAAGTCAATCAATCAAAAAACTGTAACTTTGTTTTCTGCCTTACAACGTAGAATCCAAGTACTCATCTGTCACTGAATAAAAATCTAATTGATTGAACTATTCCTGTCTCCCTCAGGGGTTTTCTTCCACAAGATGAACACAGCAGATAAGGCAGAAGAGATTCTTTCAGTATTTTAGTAATAAAAGAACAGTCAAGGAGGAGGTGAAGTGCATCAGGAATAGTAAAGGAGAATTAAAAGATACAGACAGTGAAATAACGGATGTCCTAAACTCACATTTTTCTGAGGTGTTCACAAGTGAGCAAGTGCATAACCTCAGAGCAGTAACAGGGACTACTAAGGAGCTACTGAGGGATTTGGAAATTATAGAGAGAGATGAGCTGCTCCGATTAAATAAGATGAAATCAAACAAATCACCAGGACCGGATAACATTTACTCTCGAGTTCTTAAGGAGGCTAGTGAGTACAGAGGTAAACCCTTGACACATATTTTTAGGAAGTCACTGCACACTGGAGAGATTCTGAAGGACTGGAAAATGGCAAATATCATCCCATTATATAAAAAGGGTGACAGGGCAGATCCAAGTAACTATAGGCCAGTAAGCTTAACATGCATCACAGGAAAATTAATAGAAAGAATTATTAAGGATAAGATCGAGCAACACGAGTTACTCTGAACAGTCAGCATGGGGTCAGATGTAGGAAGTTGTGTTTTATTAGCATGCTGTTTGAACACACGTTTTAATGTATGTGACATTAGCTAGTACTGTGCTTAAAGGGTCAGACACATTCAAATAAATAAACTGTACATTTACCTTTGTCTCTCTGACCACCCCCCATTTCTCCTCCTGTGCTTTTCTTCTTTTTCTTCCTGTGCACCACAGGGTTTTTGTCATTTTGACATGCTCTTATGTTGTTTATGCCTTATTTTAAAGTTATGCTACTGATTTACTCTCAGGTTTGTAGGTCGGCTCCATTACTCTGGTTGAACGTAATCACCCGGCCCCCATGAACAGGTAGCAAAGGGCAAACTAAAGAGGGGCGGTGCCGCATGGTGAAAATCCATATTTATATCATATTTGAGTATATTCATTTATTTTCATTTAACATTATAATGGCTTAGAAGACAATATTGTTACAATACAGTGAATAAAAAATATATATTAAAAATAAATTATTTCCTCTTTTCTACTGCCCCCCTGTGCTAAACTGCACTCCTAGTTGTCGCCTATTCTGATAATGCGGCGTGCCAGCTCTGTTTGTAACATTAAACAGATACATGCTCTAATTATATGACTATTTCTTCCTAAATGTGGCCTTCTTTTGGCCCATTATGTTCTGTGCTGTTATTTTACTCAGCCTACGGAGTGAGATTCACACGGAGTGGCAGCGTGATGTAAACAGCACATACAATTTTCACAGTATTTTGTACAAATAACAATACTTTTAAAGTGATCTGATTATATCACATTATACCCACCTTAATAAGTCAGACACACTTTTCCGGCTTACTCAGCTCAAATAACTTTTATCAGGACAATAATTTTATATTTTATAGATGACAGGAAACTGTAAACGTTTGGCATATCAAGGTCTCCTTTTGTGTCCAATGTTATTCACGGAAGATGTACTACATTACCTTTCTTGTCACCTGTTAAAATGAAGTTCTACTTTGTCAGTAAATCTTTGTCTTTTATTTCTGACCCCAATTGGACCTGCAAGGTTTTCAGTTCCTTTTGGTCCGGGATGATTATTACTTTCCTTATTTTCAGAATACAGCGATCCCTCGCTATATCGTGCTTCGCCTTTCGTGGCTTCACTCTATCGCGGATTTTATATGTAAGCATATTTAAATATATATCGCAGATTTTTTGCTGGTTCGCGGATTTCTGAGGACAATGGGTCTTTTAATTTCTGGTACATGCTTCCTCAGTTGGTTTGCCCAGTTGATTTCATACAAGGGACGCTATTGGCAGATGGCTGAGAAGCTACCCAGCTTACTTTTCTCTCTCTCTCTCTCTTGCGCTGACTTTCTCTGATCCTGACGTAGGGGGATTGAGCAGGGGGGCTGTTTGCACACCTAGACGATACGGACGCTCGTCTAAAAATGCTGAAAGATTATCTTCACGTTGCTACCTTCTGTGCAGCTGCTTCATGAAGCGACATGCTGCACGGTGCTTCGCATACTTAAAAGCTCGAAGGGCACGTATTGATTTTTGACTGTTTGTTTTTCTCTGTCTCTCTATCTCTATCTCTCTCTCTTTGTCTGCTCCTGATGGAGGGGGTGTGAGCTGCCGCCTTCAACAGCTTTGTGCCGTGGTGCTTCGCATACTTAAAAGCCAAACAGCCCTATTGATTTGTTTGCTTTCCTCTGTCTTTCTGACATGATCTGCTCCTGACGCGCACTCCTTTGAAGAGGAAGATATGTTTGCATTCTTTTAATTGTGAGACTGAACTGTCATCTCTGTCTTGTCATGGAGCACAGTTTAAACTTTTGAAAAAGAGACAAATGTTTGTTTGCAGTGTTTGAATAACGCTCCTGTCTCTCTACAACCTCCTGTGTTTCTGTGCAAATCTGTGACCCAAGCATGACAATATAAAAATAACCATATAAACATACGGTTTCTACTTCGCGGATTTTCTTATTTCGCGGGTGGCTCTGGAACGCAACCCCCGCGATGGAGGAGGGATTACTGTATGCACATTATTATTGTTCTTTTTTGCATTCTTTTCTCTCCAATGGTTTTGGGTCTCTTTTCGACACGCTGCTCTTTCTTCTTTACTTAGTCGTTGACGTGTCATCTATAAAGTATAAAATTATTGTCCTTATAAAAGTTATTTGAGCTGAGAGCGCAGGAAAAGTGTGTCTGACAAAAGCATTCACAAGACTGAGAGGTTAGATGACCGTGGTCTTGTTTGAAAATAGTTGTAAGTAGGGCATTACTTGAAACAATCTCATGTTAGAAGTTTCCATCTCACGGGACTTCATTCCAAACTGTCCCTACAAAAAGTCATGCCTCATCCCAAGATTTTTTTATTACAATATAGAGATGTTATCAGAAACAGTCACATTTTATGGGCTGCTTCATAGTTATCATCAGAAATAATGTTGTTATAAAGAATTCTGTGCAGAAAAGTGTATCTAACAAAAAATTATAGTTTTTGAGAACCTAACCCTCTACTTCCCATTGGTTCAAAGTACTAACATTTGTGTGTTTGTCATTTGCAGCGTTTTCTAGTAATGTTACCCCCGTGAAAGTTGACTTAGACAAGTAGTTCTAATATAATAAAGAAACTAGAGAAAATGATGCAGGAGCGATCTCAAGTTGGCCTATTATAATTATTTCAGATATTTAATTGTAATTGAACCAACAATGATTTTTGAATTATTCACTTTTGTTAATTATTTCCTTCTTACAGTTTATCCTGTGCCGGGACACCCCTTCTACATATGTTCCAGAGGAGCAACCATGGGCTGCTCAATACCTCCCCCGGGACGCTTGGTGGCAGCCTCCCTGGCTGACGGTTGTGCCTCAGCTTCCCGCAGGGCTCCATGGGAGTTGGAGTTCTCCACAGCCCTATTGGGATCTGGGGTGGCTGCCAGGGGGTGCTGCATGGGTCCCTGAGCCTGGTTGGACAAGTCTTCAGACCCGCCCGGAAGTGCAACCGGAAACAGGTGATCAAGCATCTGGCGTACTTCCGGGTGGGCTATAAAAAGGGCCAGCAACCACCACTCAGAGGCCAGAGTCGGGAGAAGGAGGACAAGGTTGCCTGGGAGGAGTGGTGGTGCAGGAAAAGAACGTGTGTGGTGTATTGGTGTTTTGGGACTGTGTTGTAGCTGGGGGACACGGGGAAGACATGCCCTCTCGCTGAAGAAAAATAAAAGTTTCTTTATTTCATACATGTGCGTCCGGGTGAGTCTGTGCCAGGTTGTGCGCATACATAGCGCCTTTTTTTACAATCCATTCATTTTTTTTTTTAATCTGCCTACTTCACAATGATTGCACTGATTCCATCTACTCCAGTTACACAATAAAATGACATATAATTAAGATGGGAGGCTCTGCAATGATAAAAATCTACTGCACACCTCTCCATTTAACCCAATCAGGCCACCGCTGTCTTTTCATGAGCAGGACCCTCACCTTTGAGTTTGCATGATGCCTTTGAAGGGGCTTCAGGTGCCTCCGTATTCCCAATAGCCGCTCTGATCTTCCTGACCACGAAGGTGCAGGCTGAAAGAAAAGAAGCATAAAATGCATTACTACCAATGTTTACAATGCACCATCTGTTGGAATGCAATGTGCAGGCCACTGTTTATTGGCATTTGGTATGGGATTAGTAAGGGCGGCGTTAATGTTTGTGATATGCCATTTTTTGAAATGACAAATGCATCACTATAAATGTTTGTGAAGCACCATCCGTTGGAATGATAAGAGACATAGCAACTGGATGGACACAGTGATACACAGACACTTACCCTTTTATTATCCCTGAGCGGGATCAGGCAGTCAGGGACTTGTGCATGTCAGAGCCTCCTCTTTATAGACACAACAGTTAAAGTGGTCTCTCTTTTATGTTTAATCACATTTTCCCAGATTTTTCCTTACTGTGACTTCCAAAGATTATTTTATCCACATCTTATGCATCACACTGGGTTTTGAAAATCTCCTCCTCCTTTTCTGCCTACATGATTATAATACACACATCTTCCTAACCAGGTTATCTCAAGCACTGTCGCAGACCACTTTACATTCCATGTTAAACTAAGATTTTTTATAATCTTATATTTATACTGTGGTACTGTAAGCAAGCTCCATGTGAAGAACACTAAAATTAAAATAATCACGGGAGCCAGACAGTGACACAGGTTGCATGTTGATTAGCACAAGCAAGCAAGATACTCACTGTATTTTCTACACGTGACAATACTGAGCCAGTAAACCAAGACAAGGGAATCTAAAGTCCAGTGACCAACATGCGAAGGGAAACTAAAATGCAAACTGACAGTAGTCATGTCTTAAAAATGTGAAGTTTGACTCGCTTTTCTGTCTTCTCAAGCAGTCAGGCGTGTGATAATACAGCAGCATCACTCAAATCTCCAACCATCACCCAAGGTTGAAACAGAATTAAGATGTCACTGCAACCTGACAATATTACGTAAATGAAGGCTCCGAGGAAATAGACAAGTCGCTTAGCCAATAATAACACAACCGAGGCAAGCACATCAGCTGAAACGAAACCTCAGAAGAAAGGCAACGTCGGCAAACCGGTATCCCTTTTACTTTTCCTTCCCCAGCTAATGCACAAGCAATGCGAGCACATCGGCAAATCGAATCCTCCTAGGAGAGCAATAGTTTCTAGGACCCCGGGCTTTTTACAGCACGGGTTTACACGGCCAGTATATATATATATATATATATATATATATATATATATATATATATATATATATATATATATATACATACATACATACATACATACAGTCGGCCATCTGTATCCACTAGTTCTGCATCCAACCATGGATTGCAAATGATCAAAAAATAAAAAATCCAGAAAGTTCCAGAAAGTAAAACTTGAATTTACTGTGCGCCGGGTGATGTGCAGCCACAGCCTCCCAACAACTAACCCGCAGCATTCTCGGCGTCCCTCCAGCCCTCGTCACTGGAGCACTGATCACTTCACATCTCATTTTTTTGCTTCTTGTGTAACATGCACTGTGTAGGATAAAGAATACATTTATATGTTTTCTCTCTATAGTTATATTTTCTGTATGGTTGCATCTGTACTGAACATGCGCGGACTTTTTTTTCTTGTCATCAATCCCTAAGGATTGACTATTTACACAACATTTACGTTGTATTAGGAATTATGAGTAATCTGGAGATGATTTAGATAATACAGGAGCATATGCGTAGGTTATACGCAAATACGCTACTTTACATGAAGGATGTGATCATCCGCTCATTTTAGTATCTGAAGTGTATCCTGGAGCCAAAACCGCCACGGATGCAGAGGGACGACTGTGTACATTTTTGTAATCATATAGCAGTATAAGCATCCATCCATCCATCCATTTCCCAACCCTCTGAATCCGAACACAGGGTCACGGGGGTCTGCTGGAGCCAATTCCAGCCAACACAGGGCACAAGGCAGGAACCAATCCCGGGCAGGGTGCCAACCCACCGCAGGGCACACACAAACACACCAAGCACACACTAGGGCCAATTGAGAATCGCCAATCCACCTAACCTGCATGTCTTTGGACTGTGGGAGGAAACCGGAGCAGACACCGGGAGAACATGCAAACTCCACGCAGGGAGGACCCGCGGGAATCAAACCCAGGTCCCCAGGTCTCCCAACTGCGAGGCAGCAACGCTACCCACTGCACCACCGTGCCACCCCCAGTATAAGCAGTATATTCAAATACCCCATGAACATTTTCAAGTTCTTAGTTTTAATTAATATGTTCCTGCCTTGTGCCCTGTGTTGGCTGGGATTGGCTCCAGCAGACCCCCGTGACCCTGTGTTCGGATTCAGCGGGTTGGAATATGGATGGATGGATGATTCTAAACGCATCTTACTACTTCAATGGTACACTGATCCTTTTATAATTTTATTAAATATCATTTTAAAAATAAATAATCTCATATGTATGCTAAGGAAAAAAAACTCAAAGCAACTTCCTGAAATTCCAATTCAACTTCTGCATTTTTTTTTTTTTTTTTAATTTCAGTTCAAATTCTGTTTTCTTGGTTGAATTGGAATTGATGAGTTCATTCATAAATTGACCTGAAATGTGCCTATGACCTGCGGTGGGTTGGCACCCTGCCCGGGATTGGTTCCTGCCTTGTGCCCTGTGTTGGCTGGGATTGGCTCCAGCAGACCCCCGTGACCCTGTGTTCGGATTCAGCGGGTTGGACAATGGATGGATGGATGTGCCTATGAATACCCTTTGTTCATATACAAGGCAACAGCACACGGGTTTCCTATAGCCATTATTACTGTATTAACATTATCATCATTATCATCACTACTATCATTACCACTACTACTTATTATTATTATTATTATTTATTAAATAGCCATATGTGTATAGTTGTTGGTAGATATACATTAAATCAGCATTACAAAAATACATTAATTCAATTTAATTAATTACAGTAGCTCTGGTGCCTCGCAGTTAGGAGACTCGGGTTCGCCTCCAGGGTCCTCCCTGTGTGGTGTTTGCATGTTCTCCCCGTGTCTGCGTGGGTTTCCTTCGGGTACTCCAGTTTCCTCCCACGGTCCAAAGACATGCATGTTAGGTGCACTGGCGATTCTAAATTGTCCCTAGTATGTGCTTGGTGTATGTGTGTTAGTGTGGGTGCCCTGCAGTGGTCTGGCGCCCTGCCCAGGGTTTGTTTACTGCCTTGCGCCCTGTGTTGGCTGGGATTGGCTCCAGAAAACCCCCGTGACGCGGTTTGGATAATGGATGGATGGATAATTCATTACATTAAAAAATTCAAATGTGACTATATATATATTTATATATTTCATGCCTGTTTAATCTGCCTAATCATTTTTCTGCAGTACGGTGCACATTATTGTTGCTGCTGTTGCGGACCCGCGCGGCTGGACCAGGCCAAGGGGACGCCCACGTATCACCTGGCGGCGGCACACAGATGGTCATTTCCATAGGGTGGGACTGGAGCGCGTGTTTCTCCCCGGGGGATGGGGGGGATTGGGTTGCCAAAACGGGATGCCGAGCTATTTCGTCATGTGGTGGGTGCGGTAACGTGCCGTTCCAGTGCATGCTCCACATACTGACCGGACCTGATTATTTGTGGACTTCCTCATTCCTCCATAAAAATGAATTCCTGACTGCTTCCCTGTAAACAGCTACTTTGATTTGTAAGGATGAATCTGCGAATTTTTGAAAATAAGCGCTCTCAACACAAGCCCTATTTCGAGAGGTGGGCTTCTATATAACGCCGACTTGGCTCTCCATCCATCCATCCATTTTCCAACCCGCTGAATCCGAACACAGGGTCACGGGGGTCTGCTGGAGCCAATCCCAGCCAACAAAGGGCACAAGGCAGGAACCAATCCCGTGCAGGGTACCAACCCACCGCAGGGCGTGGCTCTCAAACTGTAAAAATAAAACCCAATCTAACTGTTCACGTAGAAGTAGTTCCAGCTCTGCTCATGTTAAAGTGTACGTGTCGAGTTGTTGTCAAGCTTTCTTTATCAATACCAGTGAAAAGTCAAGCAAAATAACACCTTTTATTTGCTAACTAAAAAGATTACAATATGCAAGCTTTCGGGGCAACTCAGGCAAGATGTAAACTGATATTTATCAGTACCAGTAATGAAGTAGCCCCAGACTTCAACCCCCGAGGTTATGGGTTCAAATGCCGCTACCGACACCAGTGTGTGACCGTGAGGAAGTCCTGTGTTCCAATTGAAAAGTAGTTAAAGAGATGGACCCAACTGTATCGCTAATTTTGTACACGTAAACCAATTTATATCTTAATATATACATTTATGTAAATTCAAGCAGGCTCTGGCGATCACAGTTGATAGCAGTCAGTTTCCCGTTTGAAACTCCTCCACTGGAGGACGCGAGGCTGTCAAGAAGAGGACACGACGACATCCGTATTGATTCCCTTGACAGTACAACTTAAATCCAACCGCCTCGCAAACTGAAAACCAACGGGATGAAATCCACGAACTCTGCGTTCATTATTTATTTAACTATCATCGTTCAAATTGCATTTAATTTGATCTGGTGACGCTCATACAAATAACACTTAAACTCAGTGATCAAAATTCCGCCGCATTTGGATCACTGTGGGTCTGACACCTTTGTGAGCGAACCAAAGGCAGCAGCGCAAGCAGCAAACGATATCAAGCACGGCAGGGCAAAGAGCAGACACCCTGCAGCTGGAGAAAGGCGTGGTCTTATGTAATCTCGTTTTAACGGGTGGTTAAGTGTAACTCAACCCTCGTATTAAACGTTTATATTTCGAGTTAATTGCCAATAATCACCTACCGTTAACGATCAGTCACACCATATCCGCGTTTGATGCACGGCCAGGCACCTTGCGACGGGCTACTCCGAGATACCAAAAATCCAAACGTTCTCTTCAGCCAGACTTCTTGTTTTGACGGAAGTTACCATTGAGAGACCGTCAAGAGGCAACAGAAAAGGGGAGGAGCTGCACAATGGGGTCTGACGTCACCGAGGCGGTGTCCAAATGCCCCGCCCACACATCCCAGGCATGGTGCTTCTTAAACACCGGAGATGTGCAAATGATCATGTGCAAGTGACAGTGGGAGGGCGCAGCCGGGCGACGTCAAACAAGTCACACGAGTCCCATAATATGCTGAGTCAAGGCAGGGCCGGCTCTACCATTTATACAAGTTAGGCGGTCACCTAGGGTGGCATAATATGGACGGACACTTTTTTTACCCAAACAATACAAACCCTGATATACGAAGGCTCGATCACCATAACTGCATATGTTAATGTTTTATATTATTTTCGTGCACTGGCGCGTTGAATGTCTTCTTATTTGACGTACACGGACCCCTTGCAGTCTACGAAATGGATGCACAGCGGTCAGCTTCGTTTTCCTTGTCGCTATAAAAATACACTTGTAAAATAATATACCCAGTAATACTGTATAGCATACAAACATTAAATGATGAATAATTTACATACACAAGGGACAATGGCTAAACCATCATGTGAGGGATTCAGAGATTACATTACAAACTGTTAAGAAAAAAAATTGTTATTTTTTTAAACAGTTTTCCTTAGTACAATTTAAAACATTATAATGTCTATGCAGAAAGATGCAATACAAGGTCTAACATTCTGAATTTCAGACTTACATTTATGAGGTTTACCGGGTAAGGTAAGCACATTTATTGTACTCATTTTTTTCTTCAAATTTATAAATCCAAATAAAGAGCTACTTTTAAACAGGCTGAGATAGATGTTTTGTTTATTCTAGAAAGTTATATGACTATATAATTCCAAAATGTTTTAGAATAAGTGCAGAAGTAAAGAGGTGAGAGAGGGCTTTCTCTCCATCTGTACTGAAATTAAACTTTGTTTATATTAAACTTGTTTCATTAGTTGGGTAAAAATTTATAATTTTGAAGTGAACTTCATTTAAAATGATATGACACAGACCAGACTTTTTTCCAATGTACGTATCCAGCAATGGACCTCCACGGGGACATTACAGGTGGGATTATCCGATATAAGAATTGCATTTTGAATGTGAAATGGAATCCCATTTATTGAGTTTGTGATGGTCTGGTGGGCAGCACAGTGGCACAGTGGGTAGCGCTGCTGCCTCGCAGTAAGGAGACCTGGTTTTGCTTCCCGGGTCCTCCCTGCATGGAGTTTGCATGTTCTCCCCATGTCTGTGTGGGTTTCCTTCGGGGTGCTCCGGTTTCCTCCCATGGTGATCCTACATTGTCCCTAGTGTGTGCTTGGTGTGTGTGGGCGCCCTGCCCAGGGTTTGTTTCCTGCCTTGCACTCTATGTTGGCTGGGATTGGCTCCTGCAGACCCCCGTGACCCTGTAGTTAGGATGTAGCAGGTTGGATAATGGATGGATGAATGATGGTCTGGGTTGGCTCCACATACCCTGGTGGCTGTTGGACCTGAAACCATTGATAACATGTCTGATGAGGAAGGGGCAAATGACACATACAGTCAAGAGTATAGGTGCAAAGTGCAAATATTATAACAAAGTTCAAAAATTGCAGCACAACAATCCTCAATAAATATTCCAGAAAAACAGTTACTTGTATGGATGTTGAAATCAATCTATAAATAAAATAATTAGTCCTTAAAATGAGGTTAAAATCTTAGGCAGAATCAACCCTTCTAAAAAAAATCAATATATGGGGACGTTCCAAAAGTTTCCGCACTTTTATATTTTCATTGGAAACGGTGAAGGCAGGAGGAGGAGTAATTGGGCATTAAAAAGTTGGTACGACGCTGGAAAAATTGCACCAGAAACAAAGGTGACTGTAGAAAAATGCACTAAAATGTAAAAAATAATTGTTTTGTTCGCATGTGTCCAAAAATCAAATTGTGGGGCGCCCATAAAAATATGTTTATTTCAATTAAAATGCATCGATTTATTAAATAACTCAAAAAAAAAATTACTCATCCTTCATATTTTAATCAAGTTTTATATGATGTGTCATTTTCTTTCCATAGTTAAGCGGGTTAGAAATTTCACTTTAACGAATGTATGCATTTTAATTTAATTAAATTAATTATTTTATTAAGTTGAATAAATTTGTGTAATATTATTATCATCATCATCATTAAAAATAATAATAAACCATTGTGAGCCACTGTGCTTCCTTCCTAAAACCGACGTCTCCTCCATCTCTTCCTTCTGAATTCTATACACTCCATGCAATGAAAGCCAGCAGCTGGTCGTGACATCAGAACTCATGAGCAGCCTGCATTTTGCTTTCAGTGTGTGACGCTATAGGTTACTAGTTAAAAAAATTAAGTACATAGAAAACTAAATGGGCTCCTCTTACAACTTAAATCATCAAAAACAAAAAGCATGTTTAGAGCAAGATTTTTTTTTTTAGCCAATGGACCTTACGGTGCACATACATTCTTAACAATAGAAGTGCTAGAATGGTTCTTCAGAGCAATTCCGTAAAATTATTCCCAAAAGACCCATCCAAATAAAAGTCCCAGAAAGAACAATTTATGTATTTTGATCCATGACAGGCTCCATACAGTAAATAATGGTGAGCAGACGATGACAGATCTGTAAAGTACCAGTGGCTCATGACGAAGGACTCTGGCTAAGTCAAGCCTTTCTTAATCTGTTAGTGTCCTGATAGTACCAGGGCCGTCTTAATGCATGGGCATGCTGGGCAGTTGCCCGGGGGCCCCCCAGCTAATCCATGTATGTTGTGACTTGCTGAGTGTTTGTGTAGGTAGGGGCCGCAGTGCACTGCTTTGCCCAGGAGCCTAAAATGGTGATAAGACGGCCCTGCTAAGTAACGTTCCCCAACACTACTTTGAAGTACACTTTCTGGGTGAAATGAGGCCATAGAAGTAAACGTTGTTGGATTCCATAATTTGGCACACATTCTGTTAGTTAGATAGATAGATAGATAGATAGATAGATAGATAGATAGATAGATAGATAGATAGATAGATAGATAGATAGATAGATAGATAGATAGATAGATAGATAGATAGATAGATAGATAGATAGATAGATAGATACTTTATTAATCCCAAGGGAAAATTCACATACTCCAGCAGCAGCATACTGATACAGAAAAACAATATTAAATTAAAGAGTAATAAAAATGCAGGTACAAACAGACAATAACTTTGAATAATGTTAACGTTTACCCCCCCGGGTGGAACTGAAGAGTTGCATAGTTTGGGGGAGGAACGATCTTCTCAGTCTGTCAGTGGAGCAGGGCGGTGACAGCAGTCTGTCGCTGAAGCTGCTCTTCTGTCTGGAGATGATCCTGTTCAGTGGATGCAGTGGATTCTCCATGATTGACAGGAGTCTGCTCAGTGCCCGTTGCTCTGCCACAGATGTCAAACTGTCCAGCTCCGTGCCTACAATAGAGCCTGCCTTCCTCACCAGTTTGTCCAGGCATGAGGCGTCCTTCTTCTTAATGCTGCCTCCCCAGTACACCACTGCGTAGAAGAGGGCACTCGCCACAACCATCTGATAGAACATCTGCAGCATCTTATTGCAGATGTTGAAGGACACCAGCATTTTAAGGGAGTATAGCCGGCTCTGTCCTTTCTTGCACAGAGCACCAGTATTGGCAGTCCAGTCCAGTTTATCATCCATCTGCACTCCCAGGTATTTATAGGTCTGCACCCTCTACACACAGTCACCTCTGATGATCACGGAGTCTCATGAGGGGCCTGGTCCTCCTAAAATCCACCACCAGCTCCTTGGTTTTGCTGGTGTTCAGGTGTAGGTGGTTTGAGTCGCACCATTTAATAAAGTCCTTATTATAGAGGTTCCTATACTCCTCCTATATATAGAACATGAGATTCTTGCAAGACATGCCGTACTTAGAAGCAACCTCAGAGCATGGCCAGCAAAACAAATCAGTAGTGTAAAGACAGGCAGCACACACAGACACAGGGGTCTCAGTGCATATAAAGCGTATAAAGGACAATACGTTATAAATGAAATGTCAATGACTAAAAGATTGCATTAGAGCAAACAAAAGGAAATTAATCATCAGGACCAGGTGTAATTTAAAAAATAGCAGGACAAAGCGAGGTCAGAAATAAAAGACAAAGAGCAGAAAACAAAGTCTTTTCGCATTTGCATCATTCAATGCACAGAAAGAAGATTTACACAATAATGGACCATATGCTATGAGAATCTGTGGTCCCTCAACAGTTAAAGCAATGACAAGTTTAATTTCAAAGAAAACACAATTCGGTCAGGTGTATATTTATGATCACGGAGAAGCGATCACAACGTGAGCAGCAGAGACACAAAGTGGCAAAAAGAACAGCAGCTGTACAGGCTTTAAAATGATTGATGGCCAGAGCGACAGCACCTGCATCCCCCACACCTACCCTTGACAACGCGAGCAGCATTATACATCCTACAAGGAGAATTATTGTTTTTACATCACACGAGACAAGGCAGTGATCTAACCTAGTAGTTGTTGGATTGCTTTTAGCAGACAGGCATTATGTGCTCTCAGCTCTTAAAGCAACGACATGCGACAAGCAGAACAGGCAGCTCGCCAGCAGCAGAAGGACAGCAGATGATCTGACGGCATCTCCTTAGCGTCCCAGCCAGGTTGAAGCCTTTTATGTTTTAAGTGACTGTTAGGTCCGATTTGAAGGAGGGCGGAGTACAGCACGGAAGACTGATAGCAGCTCCTTAGCATGTGTTCAGCCGCCCCCCCCCCCCCCCCCATCCCCCCTTTGACAACGCGAGCAGCATTATACGTCCTGAGAAAGAGATTTAACCATGCCCGGGGCTGGAAATAAAGGACAAGTATTGTTTTTACAACGTCTCGCGAGACAAGGCAGTGAGACATCATTTTAAATAAGTCCACGGACATCTAACCTAGCAGTTGTTGGATTGCTGATGGCAGACAAGCATCATGTGCTCCCAGCTCTTAAAACAACGACAAGAGACAAGCAAAACACGCAGCTCGCCAGCAGCAAAAAGCCTGCAGATGATCAGACTGCTTCTCCTTAGCGTGCATTCAGCCAACTTAACCCCCGCCACCCCAAACTTCACAACATGAGCGGTAGAACATGCCTTAAACATTGCCTTGAACATGGGAAAGGCGCTATATAAATAAAATGTATTATTATTATTATTATTAGAGACACGAAGTGGCAAAAGGACAGCTGCTGTACAGGCTTTGAAATGATCATGCAGAAGACATGCAGAACAGGCAGCTCACCAGCAGCAGAAAGAGAGCAGATGATCCGACGGCTTCTCCTTACCGTGCGTTCAGCCGCACGCCCTTCAGAACCCGAGCAGCGTTATACGTCCTGCGAGACAGAGATGTAACCACACCCGGGACCAGAAATAAAGGACATGTATTGTTTTTGCAAAAGTTTTTAAAGTAAAAGTGAAAATAATGCATATGTAACAATTCCCATGAAAATAACAATCTCTTTAAATTGTATATCCGGTAAACCAAACACGGGGGTGGACGAGCGAAGCGAGTTATAGAAATAACTCAGTGGTTATGTATTAAAATACTTTAAAAATATGAATATTCAGATCATGAATCTTAAAGCCACAGAAAAGTGCTCTACCAATGCAGTATTCATGATAACATTAGCAGGTGGTTATTCATAACTTGGCATCCACGTCCTCGTCAGATGAAAGTCGTTCTTACTTTTCGTGAGTAAACAGCACTTCATAGCTGAGTGTAACCTGCTTATCTCACACACTCCGTCTTCCTACCTCATGATCCTGCTTCATCAGACCGCTCTTCTCAGGTCTTAAACCAGTTAACTTTATAGAAGCTGTTTTAGCTCAGTAAAACTTTGTAGGTCAGTCAACACTGTGTGTCTGAATCCATCCATCCATTATCCAACCCGCTATATCTGAATATCCATCCATCCATCCATTTTCCAACCCGCTGAATCTGAACATAGGGTCACGGGGGTCTGCTGGAGCCAATCCCAGCCAACACAGGGCACAAGGCAGGAACCAATCCCGGGCAGGGTGCCAACCCACTGCAGGACACACACAATATCTGAATATTGGAGATTTTATTATTCTAATCAAGTGAACATTTGTCTCCCTAAATTCACCCATTAAGTAGCAAAATTGACCCAACACCTCAAAAAGGTCTTTAAATATAACTCATGGTGCAACTGGGCACTTCCGACCAGAACAACAACAACATTTATTTCTAGAGCACATTTTCATACAAATGATGGAGCTGAAAGTGCTTTACAAGATGAAGAAAGACAGAAGAAAAATGTAAAAATAAGATTTAGGCAATACTAAGTAACAAAGAATAAAGTAAGGTCCAATGGCCAGGAGGACAGAAAAAACAAAAACAAAAAAAAAACTCCAGAGGGCTGGAAAAAAATTCTACAGGGGCTCCGAGGCCACAGGACCACCCAACCCTCACAGGGGACACAGTCTGATCCATCATACTCCCACCTACAAGCCTTCATTAGCCAGGCCAGAAGTTCTTGTATGTGTTTTTGGAGTAGTTGTAGTTATGTGTAAGCCAGGGCCCCCCCCCCCCCCCATCTGGCTTAAGCTAAAATTCTTTTTTATGTCATTTTCAATCATTTTAAATTTTTTATGGTTATTCTTATGTATTAGTGTCAGTTTTGCTAATTGGTTGGCTCCTTTGTGTTTTCTGCCATGTCTCTTGTGTTTTGTGGGTAGTTCCCCTAAGAGGCGGGGCATCCTGTCAATCTCCACTGAGGGGCTGCTCCCAGCCCTGTAAAGGATCATGGGAATTGCAGTCCTTTTTCAGTAAAAATTTCAAATCATTTTGATCGTTTCATTAATTAATTCATTCATTCATTTTCCACCGCTTGTTTCAAAACCGGGTCATGGGGGCAACAGTCTTAGCAGTGAGGCCCACACATCCCTTTCCCCAGCCAACTCATACTGTTGGATCTTGAGGTGCTCCCAGGCAATCTGGGAAATATAATCTTCCCAGTGATGCCTTTGTCTTCCCCGGGGTCTCCTCCCAGCTGGTCATGCTTGTAAAATCTCCACGGGAAGGCATATCACATGCCCATACTACCTCATTTGGCTCCCCTCAAGGTGGAGGGTCTTGATCATTCTGATCCTGCAGGTAGAATTTACTAATGGAAGTATATTATATTCCATATGAGTTTGTAAGGTTGGGAATAAAGCTTCAGTTTTGTTGGGGTCCTTCTTATGTGAGGGTGTACACTACAATATGGATTATAGTGTTTGGACACACAGAGATTAAAAATCTAAGAATGACCTGGCATAGTGGAGTGAAAGCCTTGTTATTAATTAAATAGTTCTGCTATCAGCCAAGACTGGGCTTTTAATTAAGAAAATCAGTTGGAGCCGAAATCTGCACCCACTGTGTCCCACCAAAACTGACCTTGAGGAATCCTGATCTACACCCTCATTTCTGCCTTGTCGATTTCGAGTCTGTTGGTGTCTGCACTTAAGGCTGAAGTGACCTCTAGATGGAGCCAGACATTCACTTTTATCCTTCTGGCAGGATGTCTGGCTGGTAAAGAAATGCTAAGGTACAGAAATGGGCTCAAGGCAGGGTCCTGATAGGGACCATTTAAGAAGAGAGGTACCCACAGTGGCATCACAAGATAATATGGAGCAGACTACTAGATCTTTCCAATCTTCATTTTTCTTCTATACAACTGAGCATCTTCTCTTTGGGTAACATCCATCCATCCATCCATCCATTGTCTCCTGCTTATCCGAGGTCGGGTCGCGGGGGCAGCAGCTTGAGCAGAGATGCCCAGACTTCCCTCTCCCCGGGCACTTCTTCTAGCTCTTCCGGGAGAATCCCAAGGCGTTCCCAGGCCAGTCGAGAGACATAGTCCCTCCAACGTGTCCTGGGTCTTCCCCGGGGCCTCCTCCCGGTTGGACGTGCCCAGAACACCTCACCAGGGAGGCGTCCAGGAGGCATCCTGATCAGATGCCCGAGCCACCTCATCTGACTCCTCTCGATGCGGAGGAGCAGCGGCTCTACTCTGAGCCCCTCCCGGATGACTGAGCTTCTCACCCTATCTTTAAGGGAAAGCCCAGACACCCTGCTGAGGAAACTCATTTCAGCCGCTTGTATTCGCGATCTCGTTCTTTCTGTCACTACCCATAGCTCATGACCATAGGTGAGGGTAGGAACATAGATCGACTGGTAAATTAAGAGCTTCGCCTTGCGGCTCATCTCCTTTTTCACCACGACAGACCGATGCAGAGCTCGCATCACTGCGGATGCCGCACCGATCCGCCTGTTGATCTCACGCTCCATTCTTCCCTCACTCGTGAACAAGACCCCGAGATACTTGAACTCCTCCACTTGGGGCAGGATCTCGCTACCAACCCTGAGAGGCACTCCACCCTTTTCCGGCTGAGGACCATGGTCTCGGATTTGGAGGTGCTGATTCTCATCCCAGCCGCTTCACACTCGGCTGCGAACCGGTCCAGAGAGAGCTGAAGATCACGGCCTGATAAAGCAAACAGGACAACATCATCTGCAAAAAGCAGTGACCCAATCCTGAGCCCACCAAACCGGACCCCCTCAACGCCCTGGCTGCGCCTAGAAATTCTTTGGGTAACATTGCTTGCTAAATTAGCACAGGCCTCTCTCATTGGTAAGTCCCTGTCTCTCTTTTCTCCAAAAGCTTTCTGTTTACAGCCTGGTACTTTTTTTAGCTCTCTGTGACGTGGATTAATAAGTCATCCAGATCCTCAATTATGGAGGTTCGGGCATAGTCATCTCTGCTAACATCTTCCTCACAGGGCTGGCTGAGAAAAAAGGTGCAAAAGGTGTTTTTTCCTTGTTTTACCTCTTGTTCTTTCAAGGATGTTAATACTTGTTTAGTTTGTTTTATTTCTTTCTTGTTTTTATTACGAAATAAGTGATACAATTATATATATTGTGGCACCACCAGGGGGCGTACCCAACACAGACAGACACTGGAGGTACAAATACCAGCACACAGGACTTTATTGTTCTCTTTCTTCGTGGGAAACGTCTTCCCCGTTTCCCACAAGTATAACACAGCCCCACCAGCATGATATAGCACAACACACAATTCTTCTTTCTTTCTTTCTTTCTTTCTTTCTTTCTTTCTTTCTTTCTTTCTTTCTTTCTTTCTTTCTTTCTTTTTCACTCTCTTTTCTCTCCTCTATTCCTTCTGGTCAAGCTTCATCTTCCTCCTCCCAACTCTGGCTCACCGAGTAGTGTCTGCTGGTCCCTGATGATCTACTTCAGGGTGTGGTGGAAGAACTACCCAAAAGGGCTCAGCAGTTGCTGCAGCACCCTGTGTCGGCTCCCACAGATCCCAAAAGGGCTGCACCAAACTCCAACTCCCACGGAGCCCTGCAGCAGTCCTAGGCACTGCTACAACCCAGGGGGGCTGCCATCTCTCGATCCGGGGGAGGTAACACTCTGGCCACACTTGCTCCCCTGTCCTCCCAGCTATCCGCCACAATATAAAGAAGTCACATGACAGGTTCACCCATTGAGTTCGTAGTGGATGGCAATGTTAAGGAAAGTTTTGGGGAGAAAAGTTTATGGAAGAAGATGCAGAATGTAGCTGTGAGCAATTGGAGATGATATGGGAAGAACCTTTGATGTCTAGGAAGAATTTCTTATTCTTTAATCTAAAGCAAAGAAAAGCTCAATTAAATATCATACAGCTTAAGTAGAGCTAGAGGGGTTAACTGAACCACTTTCCTAGACAGCCATCATCGTCCTTGGAGCTTGTTGGCTATCAGGAGACTTTCTCACCATTGTGAAGGAATTAAGGGCAGAGACGTCTATTTTCACAGTTTAATAAGTCTTGCAATCAATTGAGAAGACCGTTAATCAGAGGTGTTCAATACATCTTGGAACACGTAATGGAGGAATTGTTTGAGAGATAGTCAATATTTATCTGCACTTTTCTGATTATTTTGCTTGGTCTGAGTTTCTCCATCCACATGAAGAATATGTCGTGTCTGTGGTCACAGTGGTCTCTGTTTCAACCTTGACCAGTCAGTTTCTCTTTCTGTTATCTTGGACATGGCTGCTCTGACTCCTATTTGCACCAAAGAAGAGCAGCAAGCAGTGCTCTTCTTTTAATGGGCTGAAGGTGTACCAGAGGCTTAAATCCTTATTGTGTTGTCAGAATTGCATGTGAAGGCTAGGGGGAGCCAGTGAGTCCCAAACCCCAAACACTAACACACAAGCTCAGTTCTGGATACAAATGAAGGGTGAATATTACACAAAGTACCCTGTAAAAAGCCTAAAACAAGTTGTCTCTTCCGCTTTGTCTCCTGCACTGCTATCCTCCAGTCGAGTGTTGCCTTCCTTCCTCTCGGCTCCAACTCACCTGGATAAGGGAGTGCAGCCCCTTTTATTGAGAACCTGGGGGTACCTCTGGTGCCAGGGCTTTTGCCTGCTGGCAGCACTTCTGGGTCACACGGAAGACTTGAATAACAGAGAGTGCATCTCCCTGCAGCACACTCATGTGGCACCCAGGGTTACCCCAGCAGGGTTGCACTTCCAGACTACAATTCGCAGGATTTCCTGCTGGTTTTCAACCAGGTATCGATATGCAAGTCCGCTGCCATATATTATCCTAGGGGAACAAACATCCCCCAGAGTCAGTATTTCCCTATCCTTCCCTTTCGACTGGAATGTTTGTCCATCTACCTAGGGCACAGGTGTCAAACTCCAGGCCTGGAGGGCCGCAGTGGCTGCATGTTTTCATTCTATCTTCTTCATTAGTGACCAGTTTTTGCTGCTGATTAACTTCTTTTGCCTTAGTTTTAATTAACTTGACTCTGGTCCCTTAGTTGTCTCTTTTTTTAATTAGCAGCCAAACAATAACGAGACACAAAACGAGCCACCACATCACCAGCACTCCTGTGCCTGTGACACAATATCTGAAAATAAAGAGAAGTGAAGGTCTCAGTAAGGTTGATCTCTTAGGTCACCAATACAGTTTGACGAACAGAAAGTCAACATTTTTGGAAATGTCTGCTGTGGCAGAATGAGAGCAGCAACAGGCCACGGAATTAAATAACGGACTTAATTAATTAACAGCAAGAATCAGCTTCTCATTAATAGATTGGTTGGAGTTTGAAATCCCAGTTTAGCTGCTCATCTGTTGGCTCGTTTCACATCTCATTTCTGTTTGGCTGTCATTTCATGAAGAAACGAATCAATTCAGAGGACTGAATCCTTAAAAACAGGGTATTGAAATAAAGGCAAAAGGAGTTAATTAGCAGTGAAAATTGGTCACTAATGAAGAAGATGGTTAGAATGAAAACCTGCAGCCACTGCGGCCCTCCAGGCCTGGAGTTTGACACCCCTGACCTAGGGTGTCTTGTTTGGGTAAGGCACCTTCTTCTCTCTCATCTGTCCACTTGGGGCCTCTCATCCAGGTAAGGAACCTTCCTCTCTCCTGGTCACAATGCCTGTCCATCCCGTATAGCACTCACACACAGTACAGACTTGCTCAGTGTGGTTGATGGTAGTGGATGAGTGTCTTGCTCCTACATTGGCTGAACACATTGTCCAATCATTTTTGAACCTCTTGATTCATCGATAAGCTCTCTTCCATGGTACAACACTCTCTCCCTTTTGTGTAGAAAGCCTTCTCTGGATTTTGTCTCCTGGTGCACCTTGAGCCTACAGAAAGCTGCACTTCTTTGGTGCTAATTGAGAGTGGAGCAGCCATGTTTCTTTTTGGGAAACAACAGGAGAACCTGACTGACCAGAATCGAAACTTGCCCACTGTGACCACAGACACATCATATTTCCAACAGTGTGAGGTGAAAGCTATATAGACAACCCAAAGAAAATTATTCCAAAAGTTCAGATAATTATTTACTTACCCTTGTTTAATAATGTAACATAACATTATCAAATCTACTTAATCCTCTTAAAACAGGAAAGTTTATAGGAATCAGGCAATATCTACAGTATTTCTATATCTCTCTATATATAAAATCCAACGTCTGTCTGTCTGTATGTCTGTCCGCTTTTCCTGAGAGAACTAGTTAATGGATTTAGATTATTTGCTCTGAACATTCCAGTTAATTTTATGACTATTCTCATTGCACTAAGAATCATAGTTCGCTTGCAGGAGCGGTATATTCGCACTAATCCGTGGCTGAGGCTGTGGGCCAAGGAGAGGAGAAAGCGTGACGTCAGGTGTAGGGAGCCAGACGGGGCCCTCCTCACAGTCCTGTTTCACTACTACGCGGGCGGAGCCGCGAGGGAGAGCTAGTATATATATAAAATCCATTCTCTCTCTGTATGTCTGTCCATTTTTTTTGAGGGACTACTACTTACTACTACTTGATTTTGTTGATTTTGTAACTTCTCTCATCGCACCAAGTATCATAGTTTGCTTGCAGTATGGATTTATTTGCATGAATCCGAGAGAGAGACTGTGGGCCGAGGGGAGGGTGCGGGCCTTCCTCAATCACGCGCCAGCCTCTGTTTGAGTCAGTCTACCTCATGCCACACGTTGAAGTGTGCCTTGCCTCTGCTTAGCTAGCGATACCTGCTTGTTCAGCAGACATTATTATCTAGAGATTGTTAAGGAGTAACATTTGACGTTTTTCAGAGAGAGGTGCCTATGCTTCATGATGGAGCGTACCTACCTTCCGCTTGGCCAGAATTATATTTGTTTAAATTGATTTTTAAAGTTTGTCCTGTTTCACTACTGTGTGGGTGGAGCCACGGGGGACAGAAAGTTTGAAATAAAATGATTTATATGATATATCATGTTCATCACTGAAGTGGAATGTTAACAGTTTCCCTTTTTGTGTTTCCCAACACCGAGAGGTACACAAATGTTTTGACAGTGGTCTAGTTAATCACCTCCAAAGACATTTTAGTCATATTATTTAAAAAAAACCAATGCAATGTGTAGTCTAACACAGTATTTCCCAACCTTTTTTTGTGTTGTAACCCATTTTTTTCAATGTAACGTATTCACAACCCCCTAAGGAGATAGGGGTCACCCCTAGAGAATCGAGCATTATCATCAAAGGAAAGGAACTTGCCCTTGGCAAATCGAGCAAGAACCGAGATTATCGCATATGGAGAATCCTCTTTGGTGAATAGAGAGTGATGGTCAGAGCTGTCCCCCTTGTTAAATCAAGCCTAGTCATCAGAGCAGAGGAGGACTGAGCTGCAACCCACCATGACCCACTTCATGACCCACTACCATTATAAACGATAGCAACTCATTACACATCAGTGGTTCAGAAAAAAACTGGACTAGAACATACAAAAGTTCCTTCTGTGGTGTGTGACATTATTATACTGCTGTTGGTTTTGAAGTAAGAGAGGGTGTTAAAATGATTGCTCAACTACACCAAAAGACATTTTTCCTATGTTATGGTTATGGCTAAAGATGAGTGGAAAACTAGTGATGTATGTGATCGTATGTAGGAAATGAAAAATGGATCCTAGCACAAGATGTGCAATTCTGTGCATGCCAAAGAAAACAGAAAATGTTACTTTCTATTGGTGATGTGGCCAGTAGTGGGTGTAGTAGCACCTCAAAATCTGGACACAGTTGCACAGACAACATTTCCAGTACAAGTAAAGGCTTTTACTAACATAATCACCTTTACAAGGTTTCTTTCTTCTCTAATAAGTGTTACAATACTTCTTTTTAATCTTTTCCCCTTAACTCCTTCTTTCTCACCCAACACCAGCTCCCCAGGTGATGCACAGCGGTCTGCTTTCTATCGATTCTGCGAGTGCTTCCTGTGCCAACAGTTGGAACCTCCTTAAAGTAGGAACAACTACTCCCACCAGCTCCCCCTGGTGGATCCCATGCAACCCAGCAGGGCTGCCCATCGGAAGTACAACTCCCAAGTAGCCCTGAGTGGGTGTACATGGAAGACCAGCCAGAGAGTTGTTGCCACGTTTTGTGCTGGGGGCACACATGGCCATGGGAGGCAAACTCGTCTCACCCTTCCATTATCAGGTAAGGAACCATTACTCATGGACAGGATTTCACCAACCCGTGTCTTTTATTAGTGTGCTTTATCAGTAACACCATTGTAAAAGTCAACCTACCTCAATGAAAATTATCCACTACGATGTGCGATTCAACCCCATTGACTCCTTGTGACTTTGCATTGCATTTGTGGAGAATTTTTGCCGATTTTAGTGATTTTGTCTCATAGGATTTCTGACTGTTTCCTCGTTTCTGATTAGGAAGATTTGAAATGAGTTATTTTTGTTATGGGCCAAGTGTTATGGCACACTAAAAAGTAATCAGTGTTTATGTTTATGTTACCAGTTCTTCATTTTGCTTTTGGTAGAGGCACCACCATTTAGTAACACCGGTGTCAGCACAAAGTTCTAGGTAATGGTACCTGGGAATGGCATCAAGTGACATCTTTAGAGCGATGGTTTATAAGTCAGAAAGTCAGTACTTTCACTGTACAAGTCTAACTAAGGTGTGTAATGAATTTTCAGGTTTCACTTTCTAGACAATGATTTTAAACTTTGCACTGAGTTTGGTTTTTGTTTATGTTCAAGGTATAGAAACAGTTTCAGCTTGGTTGTTTGGTTTTGACTTTGCCTATTTCTCGACTTGTGGTTCATCCTCTGACCTATTTCCATTTTGCGGTTGTGGCCTATCATTTTCCCCCTCTTAACAGAACAGTGATGGATTAACTTTGACACTCAATGTATGAGTACATCTGAGGGTTTGAAACATAGTGGCCTTCCAGGGGGCCAGAATATAACACCCCGGCTACCAGGTGTAGGCTGTTAATTTGATCCCATTGCCTAGGGCCCCATAATACCTAAGACCGGGCCTGGACAGGGTAGAAGCAGAGCTCCTTCTCAGAAGAATTTTTTTAAGGAACCTTGTACATCACAAAAAAGCCCATTTTTTTTACCTTCATCATTTTCCTTCTTTACTTTTTTCATTTTATTTGCCCTTACTGAATGGGAAACACCAGGCGGTTGCCCCACTCATTGTGCTGTCTGCCAATCAGGAATTGTTAATGAATTGATCTGGAAACAATTAGGTGGGTAAGCCATACTCAGAAACATTTTGTGGACAAGGGGTGAGTTCCAAGGGAGGTTGAGGGTCATCCTTGGAGATCATTGAGGATCGACCAGCTGTCCGAGCTGGATTCCCCTCTTTGAAGTATAGAGCAGATCAATTCGTTGCCGATTGATGTAATGTCACTCTTGTCCCACATGGAAGCGAGCAGCTGAATTGATTAACAACAGTTGTGGTGTGAAATTTAAGTTGATAAATATTTTGTATGTCTTTATTTATGACTTATAACACTAATGTCTGTCATTGATAAGAACAGCAATGGTTTGATGGTTAAAGACCCACAAAAAAACAGAGCCTCTTTGTAATTTTATGATAGGGTTGAGGGAAGTACCTCAAACAAGTTTGGTAAGTGATTCTCTGCAGGACTCTCTCAGTCAACCCTCACAGGAAAGCCAAACTACCAAGCTGGCAAGCATCAGCTGAACAAATGTTTTTGGGGGCAGATGTGAAGGTATTGTGTGCCCCATTGGTCTGACGTATGGCTGTTTTGGATTGGATTGAATCAGAAGCCATTAAGTACCATGATGCCCTATTGGCTGTATGGTTTGGATATAGAGTCTATAAATGTGTTTGCGTAACTCATCCCTCTCTCTCTTACACCATGAAGAAGCATCTCTCTGCTCGGCAGCCATATTGAGATAGGCATGCGGCCTGTTCTGAAGCAAGCTGACCAAAAATGATGCTTTAACTAGAGACATTTTAAGTAACCTGACCCTACACATCAGCAGTTATCAGGTTGTATGGTTGCCCTGTTCACTTGTACTTTGCTTATTGTTATTATTTATGGATATTACCAGTAATACATTATTTAAAGTTGTAACTTAACTCCTGCTTGTCTTTTACTGCACCTAATTGCCTGAGGTTATAAATGTAGAAGGGAAGGTGGGGAGAAGTTAAAAGTACAATACCTTATAAACAGTGGTAAGTCTGGGAGATTTTAGGCATTCTGACAAAGGCTACACATTAATAATACAAAAAGGGTAAAGTAGAGTTACTCTACCAAGACATAACAACAACTGATCAAACTTCTGGGTTAGGGAGGTTCCTCTTGGACTTACGTAGATCACACAGAAGCCTTTTTTGGTCCTGGATTCTAAATGGGTGGACCAGGCTTCTGAATGGATAGGCCCTGACCTCCCGGTAGCTTTGCCCCTGATACCGATGTTTTATTAAAACTACAGTACAGTACAGTATGGATTTTTGTTTTGCTAAACTGCCTGTTTCTTGCTTAAAGTAAACGGCAGTCCAAGTAATGTTGCAGGCTGAACCCCCTACCAAGGCTTCAGACATTCATTTACCGATCAAGATGGTACTTTTTGAAGTTCCCTTAGAGTATAGGAAAAATGTTTGACCTACACTTCCACCTGGGAGGCATGATTTTAATATTATCACAAGAACATGGAGTGGGCAGCATGGTGGCGCAGTGGTAGTGCTGCTGCCTTGCCATTAGGATACCCGGGTTCGCTTCCTGGGTCCTCCCTGCGTGGAGTTTGCATGTGTAATGGGCTATAAACCAGTGTTTTAAAGAAAAGGCAGAATTTCTGGAAAATTCTGCTACAGGTTATTGCTGATGGCTATCTACAGGACATAAATATTTACCTGTCTTGCTAAAGAGTCACCTGCTTTGAATAGTCAAACTGGTTTGATTTAGTATCTTATCTACACACAATGTGGGGACACAGAACTGTCTGCTTCCTTGGAATATTAACGAGTTCTGGGGACATTGGTTTCTAATCAAGTACTCAAAGTAAATATGTTTACACTATTTGTTATACAGAGGAAATTGACTTGCACCATTGTTTTCAATGATTACCATGTTCATCTATGCAGAAATTGAAGCATATATATATTTCTGGGAAAAGGAGAATAAAAGTAGAAGAGCACAGAGAAGTATGGTCTGAGACTCGGGACTGCTGTCTGTTTCTTTTATGCTTTACACCATATCACTGTGGCTACACCCTGTAGCAACAGTGGCTTGTATCTGGCCCAGGTTCCCCTAGGCCTGAGGTCGGTAACACATGTTCTCCCCGTGTCTGCGTGAGTATCCTCCGGGTGCTCCGGTTTCCTCCCACAGTCCAAAGACATGCAGGTTAGGTGCATTGGCGATCCTAAATTGTCCCTAGTGTGTGCTTGGTGTGTGTACGTGTGTGCTCTGCTGGCACCCTGCCCAGGGGTTTGTTCCTGCCTTGTGCCCTGTGCTGGCTGGGATTGGCTCCAGCAGAACCCCGTGACCCTGTGTTAGGATATAGTGGGTTGGAGAATGACTGACTGACAAGAACATGGAGGCGTGCCACCAAACTTTATGACATCTCAGCAGAATGCAAATGGAAAGACTGATCTCAGGTCTATCATGGATTAACTGCATTAGCTGGAGAACAGAATTAAGCCAGAGTTAAAGTGAAAATGATTCCACAAAAGTCATGGATAACACTATCAAGGCAGAAAATGAAGTTGTGCAGTGGTCATTTCATTGACCAGATTGTCAAAGAGGATGTAAAGTTAGATGAATGGATACCTGAAGAAAAGAGTGACATTAGAAAGAGTAAACAGAAACATCAAGGATGCACTTTTTAAAACCATTTGATAAACTTGAACGTTACTGACAAATAGGCCACCTGTTGCCCCATTGCACATATGAAGGACTCCAAGAAAAGTGTTAAGATGAAAAACTTTCTAAATCATAACAGGTACGGCTGTGTAATAGTGGGCTACTTATAGTTATTTTATACAGGAAACCATCTTGGTACAATCTGATAAAAAAAACACAGCAATGAGCAGCACAGAGCAGCTCATATGGTGACTTTGCAAGCACAGATGTGGAAAGGAGACGTAGAACACTGATGAAGCGTTAATATATGAGGGCGCTGAGGTTAAAACTTCAGAAGAAACGAAAACTAGTTAAACCTCAATCAAAACAAATCAAATCAAATAGTTCAGATTGTATGCTTAGCTCACAGGAGTTCAAGATAAATACAGGGTGGCGCAGGGGAATGGGAAATTCTGTAACTAGGTGTTGGCGACCCTGGGGCATTGGGACCAATACAGTCTCGTTTAGAACCTCTGGCCATTACTTATAATGGAGCAGTGCAGTGGTGCATAATACGTGTTCGCTGTGAAAGCCTTTGATATGAATGCTGATAGTGTGACTGCTGCGCAAAGGGAATTTCGGAGTCATTACCAGTTAGGACATCATGATCGTATTCCGTCTACTCATGCGATTACAGGGTGGGTGTGTAATTTCGAAGAAACGGGTTCAGCCTTAAAAAGAAGTCTCCAGGTGGAGCCACTTTGCATATTGCTCAACAATCGATGGCAGCTGTTCGACAATTATTTGGAAGGCGAGTCATGTCACACAGATCTCACTGTTTGTGATTCTTTCCTGTTTGAACATCCTAAAATACTATATATATATATATATATAATATATATACAGTATTCCCTCGCTACTTCGCGGTTCACTTTTCGCGGATTCACGACTTCGCGGGTTTTTAAATACAAGTGATTGCCCGCCTATCACGGAAGTTATGTTCCAGACCCATCAGCAACAGGAGAAAATCCGCGATATAGAAAGACCATATAAATAAACATTTTTATAGTTTAAGCCTTAAAATACCCATCCCACATGCTTCAAACACATGTAAACTTATAAAACACACTTTGTTAACGCATATGATATGTGGATGTCGGGCTAAGGATATGAGTAACATCTCACTATTATAAAACATTTTAACTTCACGCAAGACAAGACAGTGAGACAGGAAAATAGGTGATTGTACAGGCTTTTAAATTATTGACACGCAGAGCGACAAGCAGCACAAAGCCAGCACAAAGTCCACTTCTCCTTAGCGTTCATTCAGCTCCCCACCCCCTTGACAATGCGAAGTGGCAGGAGCGTACTGCGCTTCCGGGGAGGGGGGGGGGGTTTGAGCGAAGGTGCGTTCAGCTCTCACACACCCCCATTCCTCCTCCTCCTTCCGAACGCGCAGAGTGACAAGCAGGCATTTTGGCAGAAGCAGCACAAAGTCCATTTCTGCTCTGCTGAGAGTTCAGCTGCCCCCCTTCACAAAGCGAGTGCAGACACATTGACGTCTGATCGCTGCGTGTAGTGTGCAGTGTTGGTCTGCGGTGTTTAAGAAAGTAGAAAGTGTTTAAGAGCATAGGAAGTGTTTATAAGAGTGTGGGAAAGGTTAACAAGAGAGTGAGAAAGGTTTATAAGAGTGTGGGAAGGGTTTATAAAGCCTTAAAATATTTATAAATAATAAAATAAATATAGGTCGCTACTTCGCGGATTTTCACCTATCGCGGGGGGCTCTGGAACGTAACCCCCGCGATAGATGAGGGATTACTGTATATATATATATATATATATATATATATATATATATATATATATATATATATATATATATAGGCACCACCAAGCACCAAACCATTGACACAACCATAACAAATGCAGTCACTGGTTCAAAACAGAGGTTTTTTTGTTATAAAAATACCTCACAAAGGTGTCTTCAAAGGTTACACAAGCAAATTCTTCTTCCTTCCTTCTCTTCTCTCTCCGTCCCCCACTCTTCAGTGCCTTCCTTCCTCCCAACTCTGACTCTGTGACGGTGGCTGGATGGCTTTCTTTTATGTTGCATGCAGGTGCAGGTGCATAAACTGAGCAGAAGACCCAAAAAGCAAGGATCATGAATCCCTGCAACACCTCCTGGCACCACCCACAGAAGCCAGCAGGGCTGATTCACGCCACTACAACTCTCATCACTTAGCCTCCTTATGTGGCACTTGGTGCCACTGCTCTACTGCTACGTTGTTTGGCTGCCTTTGGAAAAGGCACCTCAGATAAAGGAGCACTAGAGTCATCGGGTAGGAGGGTCCTTGCATCAGATTGGCCGGCCCAGCACTGACTCAATTGTAGAATGGCCAATAGGGGCAGGCAGTTTGTTGGCTTTGGTCTCCAGGACTCTGACTTCATCTGACTTGTCTCTGACTCCTTTTCTACAAACTGGCCGTGGTGACACCATTAGCTGATTGATAGAAATTGTTGTTTTTCATTTATGTTAATTAGTTTCTACTTTGTTTTTTATGTATTTTAACAAATCTGTATCCTCATTTGTGATAGTTCTGTATTTATTGAATGGTGTCTTCAGTTCTTGCATTTTGTCTTGAGAGTTGTCACTCACTCTGTGGCTGCACTTGGTGAGGACTGCTGTGCAAGTACTGTTGTGTTTCTCAGGTGGCCATGACAGATTGGCAATCTAGTTCTGTGAAGAGGATATTTTGTGTGTTGTATTTGCACTATTTTTAACAGCCATTGCACACCTAACGTACCTGGAAGGAGGTCTCTGATTTGCCCTTCCCAAGATTTCTTTTTCTTGTCTTTGTAGAGAGTCAAGTCTAGCGAGGCTGTTGAAAAACAGGGGCCTGTTAAACCCCATTAAGGAATTCCTTGTGTGATTCTAGACTCTCTCTTTCTCTCTCTCTCTCTCTGTGTATATATATATATATATATATATATATATATATATATATATATATATATATATATATATATATATATATATTAGAACATTAGAACACTCTAGACGAGAACAGGCCATTCAGCCCAGCAAAGCTCTCCAGTACTATCCACTTATTTCTTCCAAGAAAACATCAAGTCGAGTTTTGAAAGACCCTAACGTCTTACTGTCTACCACACTACTTGGTAACTTATTCCAAGTTTCTATCGTTCTTTGTGTAAAGAAAAACTTCCTAATGTTTGTGCGAAAAATACCCTTAACAAGTTTCCAACTGTGTCCCCGTGTTCTTGATGAACTCATTTTAAAATAACCATCTCGATCCACTGGACTAATTCCCTTCATAATTTTAAACACTTCAATCATGTCACCTCTTAATCTTCTTTTGCTTAAACTGTAAAGGCTCAGCTCTTTTAATCTTTCCTCATAATTCAACCCCTGTAGCCCTGAATCAGCCTAGTCGCTCTTCTCTGGACCTTTTCTAGCACTATTATGTCCTTTTTGTAGCCCGGAGACCAAAACTGCACACAGTACTCAAGATGAGGCCTCACCAGTGCCTTATAAAGGTTGAGCAGAACCTCCTGGGACTTGTACTCCACACATCGTGCTATATATCCTAACATTCTGTTAGCCTTCTTAATGGCTTCTGAACACTGTCGGGAAGTCGATAGCTTAGAGTCCACTATGACTCCTAAATCCTTCTCATAAGGTGTACTCTCGATTTTCCGACCGCCCATTGTGTATTCAAACCTAACATTTTTACTTCCAATGTGCAATATTTTACATTTACTGACATTAAATTTCATCTGCCACAAATCTGCCCAAGCCTGTATGCTATCCAAGTCCTTCTATAATGATATAACGGATCCCAAATTATTTGCTAATCCACCTATCTTGGTATCATCTGCAAACTTAACCAGCTAAAAGAAGAACTGAAAGACATGGTCACCCAGCTGAGGGTACTCTTTGCTTATATTCCTGGTTCATTTCCTGGCCCATGATATGTATGGGACCTTTAATGGAGCCCAGTTTCATTCCTTTTTGCCGTAGTTAAGCTTTTTAGTAATCAGATGCCCTTCCATATCAGACTGTTATGGATGTAGAGAAAAGCCAAGCAAAATGACACCTTTTATTGGCTAACTAGAAAGATTACAATATGCAAGCTTTCGAGGCAACTCAGGCCCCTTCTTCAGGCAAGATGTAATACAGAAACTGAAGTTTCCTATGTTTATATACACACTCTAGGACAAGAAACAACATTGGTAAAAATTTAAATGAGAGATTTTGAATGTAAAAAATTAATAGATTCATTCAGGCTAGGGTTAATTTAGCAAGAGAGAAAAGAACAATGTATTGTCAAGATCTCTGGATAAGATAACTGTCCAACAAAGTCTTTTGAAGTTTGTAATGAGTTTTTTCAAAACAATGTGGGTCTGTAGACAGGTTGTCTGTTATTCTGAGAGATGTAAACAATCCTCATATCTGGCCATAAAACTCTTGTCTTTATTCAATCCATGTTGTAAAGTATTAAATTTTAGCATGAGTTTAACTTCCCATTCTTTTCTCTCTTGCTGTGTTTTGAAGTTGCCCATAAGCACTGTGACCTTAAAGTCCTTCTCACAGTGTCCATGGCTGTTGAAGTGGGCCGCCACAGGAACATCTGGGTTGCCATGTTTAATGTGGAACCTGTGTAAGTTCATTCTCTGGCGGAGTGTTTGTCCAGTTTCTCCCACATAGAGTGCAGTGTCAGGACATTTCATGCAGAAAATTAGGTAGACTACATTAGATGATCTGCAGGAAAATGATCCCTTGATGTGATGTTCAAGTCGGCAGTGTGGTATAACTATACGGTCTGTATCATAGATGTGGGCACATGTTTTGCATCTTTTCTGTAGGCATGGAGATGTGCCATTTTCTGTTGGTTCACTTAGGGAGCCTCGGACAATTAATTGTTGAAGGTTTGGTGGTTGTCTGTATGCCAGGAGGGGAGGTTCAGGAAATACATTTTTCAGTGTTTGGTCATTGTTTAGTATTGGCTGAAGTTCTTTTATAATTTTTCGAAGTGTTTCAAGATGTGGGTTGTAGGTGACAATTATTTTCATTATTTCCATTATTTTCAGCCAAGCAATACGGTACAATCATATTTGCTCAGACCCAACAGACCGGGATCAACAACTGCAGGAGCTCAGACAAGATTTCATCAAACAAGGTTACACCCCGAAAACAACAGACACTCAAATAAGAAGAGCTACTGCCATACCCAGAGACAACCTTCTGGAATATAAAAACAAAGACAACAAGGATCGCATCCCCCTTGTTGTCACCTACAACCCACATCTTGAAACACTTCGAAAAATTATAAAAGAACTTCAGCCAATACTAAACAATGACCAAACACTGAAAAATGTATTTCCTGAACCTCTCCTCCTGGCATACAGACAACCACCAAACCTTCAACAATTAATTGTCCGAGGCTCCCTAAGTGAACCAACAGAAAATGGCACATCTCCATGCCTACAGAAAAGATGCAAAACATGTGCCCACATCTATGATACAGACCGTATAGTTATACCACACTGCCGACTTGAACATCACATCAAGGGATCATTTTCCTGCAGATCATCTAATGTAGTCTACCTAATTTTCTGCATGAAATGTCCTGACACTGCACTCTATGTGGGAGAAACTGGACAAACACTCCGCCAGAGAATGAACTTACACAGGTTCCACATTAAACATGGCAACACAGATGTTCCTGTGGCGGCCCACTTCAACAGCCATGGACACTGTGAGAAGGACTTTAAGGTCACAGTGCTTATGGGCAACTTCAAAACACAGCAAGAGAGAAAAGAATGGGAAGTTAAACTCATGCTAAAATTTAATACTTTACAACATGGATTGAATAAAGACAAGAGTTTTATGGCCAGATATGAGGATTGTTTACATCTCTCAGAATAACAGACAACCTGTCTACAGACCCACATTGTTTTGAAAAACTCATTACAAACTTCAAAAGACTTTGGTGGACAGTTATCTTATCCAGAGATCTTGACAATACATTGTTCTTTTCTCTCTTGCTAAATTAACCCTAGCCTGAATGAATCTATTAATTTTTTACATTCAAAATCTCTCATTTAAATTTTTACCAATGTTGTTTCTTGTCCTAGAGTGTGTATATAAACACAGGAAACTTCAGTTTCTGTATTACATCTTGCCTGAAGAAGGGGCCTGAGTTGCCTCGAAAGCTTGCATATTGTAATCTTTCTAGTTAGCCAATAAAAGGTGTCATTTTGCTTGGCTTTTCTCTACATTCATAATGGCTAACACGGTACAGCACCCTAGTACTACAGACTGTTATGGAGAAAGTTGAGGATGCTTTCAATGAAAGCTCATTAAAACTGGACCAGCACTGATCAGGACAGGTTCAGCTTTTTAAGTTGACATACAATGAACATCCACTGCTGAGCTTTATTGATAAGACCAGTTCTGTTTTTGTCCCAGTTATGATTGTGACCAATAACTGTGCCAAGAAAATGGAAATGATTCCACTCTCTTCTCAATGACACCATTAATAACTCAGGGTGTAGGAAATGGGGAGTGTCTCCTAAAATCTTCAATCATTTTTACTGTTTTTTTTTAAATTTTATTTATTAATTTTATTGTAATTATTCCATATAAATAAATCAATTTCCATCCATCCATCCATCCTCTTCCGCTTATCCGAGTTCGGGTCGTGGGGGCAGCAGCTTGAGCAGAGATGCCCAGACTTCCCTCTCCCCGGCCACTTCTTCTAGCTCTTCCGGGAAAATCCCGAGGCGTTCCCAGGCCAGTCGAGAGACATAGTCCCTCCAGCGTGTCCTGGGTCTTCCCCGTGGCCTCCTCCCGGTTGGACGTGCCCGGAACACCTCACCAGGGAGGCATCCAGGAGGCATCCTGATCAGATGCCCGAGCCACCTCATCTGACTCCTCTCGATGTGGAGGAGCAGCGGCTCTACTCTGAGCCCCTCCCGGATGACTGAACTTCTCACCCTATCTTTAAGGGAAAGCCCAGACACCCTGCGGAGGAAACTCATTTCAGCTGCTTGTATTCGCGATCTCGTTCTTTCGGTCACTACCCATAGCTCATGACCATAGGTGAGGGTAGGAACATAGATCGACTGGTAAATTGAGAGCTTCGCCTTGCGGCTCAGCTCCTTTTTCACCACGACAGACCGATGCAGAGCCCGCATCACTGTGGACGCTGCACCAATCCGCCTGTTGATCTCACGCTCCTTTCTCTCGCTACCAACCCTGAGAGGGCACTCCACCCTTTTCCGGCTGAGGACCATGGTCTCGGATTTGGAGGTGCTGATTCCCATCCCAGCCGCTTCACACTCGGCTGCGAACCGATACAGAGATAGCTGAAGATCACTGCCCGATGAAGCAAACAGGACAACATCATCTGCAAAAAGCAGTGACCCAAACCTGAGTTCACCAAACCGGACCCCCTCAACACCCTGGCTGCGCCTAGAAATTCTGTCCATAAAAGTTATGAACAGAATCGGTGACAAAGGGCAGCCCTGGCGGAGTCCAACTCTCACTGGAAACGGGTTTGACTTACTGCCGGCAATGCAGACCAAGCTCTGGCACCGATCGTACAGGGACCGAACAACCCTTATCAGGGGGTCCGGTACCCCATACTCTCGGAGTACCCCCCACAGGATTCCCCGAGGGACACGGTCGAACGCCTTTTCCAAGTCCACAAAACACATGTAGACTGGTTGGGCAAACTCCCATGCACCCTCCAGGACCCTGCTAAGGGTGTAGAGCTGGTCCACTGTTCCGCAACCAGGACGAAAATCACACACCACACACACATAAATAGATCAATTTACAACAAAAAAAAAATTGAAGACAAATCAAACCCCACCCCTGAGAAGGAGAGCTTAGCCCAAGGAGAATTGCTTAGGGCTTTTTAATAAGGCAACAATAAACAAAAGAAAGGAAGAAATATATAGGTAAATAAAAAATGGAGAAGGGAATTAAATGCGGTAATAGTTATTTCTCTTATTCTAAAATAATATTGATTAAATCCTAACTGAGAATTTGATTTTTTCCAATTTCAAATAATATAAAACTTTGGTTTCCCACTGACTTATCAGAGGAGAGTTAGGATTCTTCCAATTTAACAAAATAAGTCTGCGTGCCACAAGTGTAGTGAATGCAATCACCGTTTGCTTGTCCTTCTCCAATTGAAGTCCATCTGGAAGAACACCGAACACAGCTGTTAATGGGTTAGGAGGGATTGTGACCCCAAGGCTGTCTGAAAGGTACTTAAAAATTTTGGTCCAAAATGATGTTAGTTTGGTGCAGGCCCAAAACATGTGACCCAGTGAGGCAGGAGTTTGGTTGCAGCGTTCGCAGGTTGGATCTCGCCCTGGAAACATTTTGGACAGTTTTAAGTGAGACAGATGAGCTCGATATATAATTTTTAGTTGAATAATTCTATGCTTTGCATATATGGAGCTCGAGTGAATTCTCTGCTTTGCTACCTTCCACTCATTTTCTGATATATTGATTTTTACTGTTTTTAAGGAATTCAAGTTAAGATTCTTGAGGGTACACCAAGCAGCCAAGGTGAATCACCTTCATCTCTGATATGGCATCATATCCAGCCTGAGGGGAACTCTGACTAAAATTCACCCATCTTAGAAATTCAGAAATCCAGGGATTCGTGGCATAGTCCACATTCATACTGAGAAGTCTGCTATAAGGAAACTCTGGTCTGATTGTGGGAAATACAGAACTGAAATCCACAAATAAGATCCTGCCATAAGTTGCTGGGGAGTCTAAATGCTACATGTTCACTGCACCTTCAGCTGACTTTTTGTTATTTTTATACAAACTGTAGTCGGTCAAGGAGACAATCAGTGATGGATCTGAGACAATGAAGAATCAGATGTTCAGATGACTTTATTATTACAGAAGTCTTTGATCATTTGGATTGTACAGATTTTGTTTCTTAGGCACGCGGATGATTGTGGATTTTCTGAAACAGGCATTGAGTCAAAGACTGGGTTAAAATGTTTGGAAATTCAGGGTCTAAGTGTGGAGGGGGAAATTTGAGGGGACTTGCTTTTTAAACCTTTGATCACTTGTGAAAAATTTCCAGACTGAGGAACAATCATTGGTGGATAAATTTTGTTCCAGCCTGACCTTCTATCTGCTTTTGGCATCCTTCTTGGCCTTGTCTAGTTGATTTTTAGCTCCTTTGTAAACAGCCTGATCTCCTCTTTTGAATGTTTCCTCTTTAGTTTTTCCTAACTTTTTCAGATTTTTAGAAAACAATTGCCTACTATTATTGTATTTGATTATTTCAATTGGAAAACAGATTTCTTAACAAAAGCTAAGGAGTGTTTATGAATTCTTGTTTTTTAACGTTTTCTCCCGTGAAGCCATATTACTTTCAGACATTTTTATTGTGCAATTGCTAGGCTGTTGTGAGGTGCACGTTACGTGATGCTCTTAGTTATTAAAAGCTTGTTGTCAAGTTTGCAAATGAGGTGTGAAAGTAAGCAGCGATCTTTTGTCTCTGTCCATTTATATAAATACACCATCTGTTGTTGTGTTTTGGTGTGCGTTTCTAACTGCACTGAAGAATGTATGAAAACTGAAAACATGGCTGTTTACCAACCCTGGATATGAGAGCAGGGTGCACAGCACTGTCAAAACAAACACACCGTGAGGCGATTTAGTGCTCAATGCCCTCCAACATGTGTACCTGAGCTCTCAACTCAATGCAACTCAACTCAACTCAATTTTAACTTTATTATTCCATACAGTGAAATTCATTTGTTTTATGTATCTACAATAACCTTTCATAGACAATGGCTGTAAATTTAAAATGACAAGGAATCACATACATTCATATATTAAACATACAGAGAGGAAAATAAGTATTGAACGCATGAAGAAAATGAGGTGAAAATAGGCACGGAAAGCCAAAAAAGCAGCTGAAATGTGTCAGTATTGAGAAAGCAATCCTCATAGCCCCCTATCAGTGCAAATGCTTTAGTCCTAATTGATGGTTCCTCATTCCTAAGGTATCACACAAGAAGTGTCTCATGATGGATGAAAGCAAAGAGCTTTCTCAAGACCTGCGCAACCTTATTGTTGCTAAACATCCTGATGGCATTGGTGACAGATGTATTTCTAAACTTCTGAATGCTCCAGTGAGTACCACTGGGGACATAAACCAGAAGTGGAAAGAACATCATTTCACCATAAACTGGCAAGCACCAGGTACTCCTAGCAAGATTTCTGTCAAAAGAATAATTAGAAGAGTTATCCAAGAGGCAAGGACCATTCATAGAGAGCTTCAGAAAGATGTGGAATTAGCAGGTACAGTTGTTTCAAAGAAAACAATAAGTGATGCACTCCATGGCCATGGCCTCTACAAATGCTCACCATGCAAGACTCCACAGCCGAAGAAAAAGCATGTCGAAACTCATTTAAAGTTTGCTGCACAACATATGGACAAGCCAATGAAATACTGGGAGAATAGAGTCATCAGAGTAGACCAAAATTGAACATCACCCCAAAAACACAACACCATCAGTGAAGTTTGGAGGTGGGAACATCATGGTGTAGGGCTGTTTTTATGCATATGGCACTGGCAGACTTCTTGTAATTGAAGGAAAGATGAATGGAGAAATGTAGCGGGACATTCTTGATAAGAATCTGACGCCATCTACCAGGATGCTGAAGATAAAACAAGGGGGGACATTTCAAGAAGACAAGGATCCCAAACACATAGCCAAGGAAACTCTCAATTGGTTTCAGAGAAATAAAGAAAATACAGCTGCTAGAATGGCCCGGTCAATCAGCCGACTTGAATCCGATTGAAAATCTATGAAAAGAACTGAAGATTAGAGTTCATAGAAGAGGCCCCCAGAACCTTCAAGATTTGAAGACAATTTGTGTGGAAGAATGGGCCAAAATCACACCTGAGCAATGCATGCGACTCGATTCTCCATACAGGAGGTGTCTTGAAGCTGTCATTACCAATAAAGGCTTTTCTACTAAGTGTTAAATAAATTTCAGTAAGCGTGTTCAATACTTTTTCCCTGCATCATTCCACTTTATTACACACTAGCTGTGTAAGCCCATTCTGTAAAAAGCCCAGGCTCCTAGAAACCATGATTCTGGCACTTCAATCAATCAATCTCATCGATTGTGTATTAGCGGCTCCTCATCGGTTTCATTTTGCCGATGTGATCACCTCCATTGTATATCAGCAGCTAAGCGAGCTTTTCTCTCCATGGAGGTTTCGTTTTGCCGATGTGCTCACCTCGCTTGTGTATTAGTGGCAGCGATTTCACTTCGGCGACAGAGTCACTTTCTTTGTGCTTCAAGCTGCAGCCTCGCACTTCGGGGTCCAACACACACTTCCACGCGTAGACGTTTATATCTAAGGTAATTTAATTTAGGAACGTATTTTTGTTTTGATTTCTTTGTATGTGTAGGTTATTTGGGTTGTTACCAACATCTGGTGTAAATTTCATGTCAATAGTCCCATTAGAAACATATTTCCTGAGAAAAACGTTGACACATTCAATACTTTTTTTCCCACTGTACATACATATGCAAATACATCTACTAAAAAACTTTGCACCCATCTATACATTGCCTTAAACAGTATAAATATGCCATGTCAGAGATGGCCATGTATTACACTGACTTGTTCTCCTTAACAGCCTAATAGCTGATGGAGTAAAGGTCATCAGCTCCTTCTTGCTTACTAAGGGCTGCCAGGGAATGGCATCTGATGGCTCTGCACAATGTCAAATCTCAGTTCAGACTCTTTTCATAGAGTCTCTGTGGCCTGGATCAACTCGTGATTCATTTATTTTGAGGTAAAGTAGGTCTGGCAGACATGTTGGTGCAGCGCATGGTGGTTGGCTTGTTGGTGAGGTAACTGGCTGAACCCTTAGTGTTTCATATGGTCTGTACTATTCATTGTATCAACAATCATGCCATGTACCAGGTGATGGCGTCTACCCACTCAAATTCTTCCATCCAACCTCAGCCGACCCTCTAATGTACTCATTTCTAATCCTGTCCATCTTCGTCATACCCAACGCAAGTCTTACCATTTTTAACTCTGCCACCTCCAGCTCTGTCTCCTACTTTCTGGTCAGTGCCACCGTCTCCAACCCATATAACATAGCTGGTCTCATTACCATCCTATAGACCTTCTCGTTCACATTTGCTGATACACGTCTGTCACAAATTACTCCTGACACTCTTCTCCACCCATTCCACCCTGCCTGTACTCTCTTTATCATCTCTCTTTCACACCCCCCGTTACTCTGTACTGTTGAACCAAAGTATTTAAACTCATCCACCTTCATCAGCTCTAATCACTGCATCCTCACCATTCCACTGACCTCCCTCTCATTTATACACATGTATTCTGTCTTGTTCCTACTGACTTTCATTCCTCTCCTCTCTAGCGCATATCTCCACCTCTCCAGGGTCTCCTCAACCTGCTCCCTACTCTCGCTACAGATCACAATGTCATCAGCAAACATTATAGTGCAAGCAGACTTCTGCCTAATATCATCTGTCAACTTGTCCATCACCATTGCAAATAAGAAAGGGTTCAGAGCCGATCCCTGATTTAATCCCACCTCCGTCACTCCTACAGCAGACCTCACCACTGTCACACTTCCCTCGTACATATCCTGCACAACTCTTACGTACTTCTCTGCCACTCCCGACTTCCACATACAATACCACAGCTCCTCTCTAGGCAACCTGTCATATGCTTTCTCCAGGTCCACAAAGACACAATGCAACTCCTTCTGGCCTTCTCTATACTTCACCATGAGCACCCCCAGAGCAAACATCTCATCTATGGTGCACTTTCCTGGCATGAAACCATACTGCTGCTCAATAATCATCACCTCCCATCTTAAACGAGCTTCCACTACTCTATAACTTCATGCTGTGGCTCATCAATGTTATCTCCCTGTAGTTACTACAGTCCTGCATATCCCCCTATTTCTTAAACATCTGTACCAGTACACTTCTTCTCCACTCCTCAGGCATGCTCTCACTTTCCAAGATTCCATTAAATAATCTGGTTAAAACTTCCACTGCCATCTCTCCTAAACACCTCCATGCTTCCACAGGTATGTCATCTGGACCAATGGCCTTTCCATTTTTCATCCTCTTCATAGCTGTCCTTAATTCCTCCTTGCTAATGCGTTGCACTTCCTGATTCACTATCTCCACATCATCCAACCTCTTCTCTCTCTTTTTCTCTTCATTCATCAGCCTCTCAAAGTACTCTTTTCATTTGCTCAACACACTCTCCTCGCTTGTGAGTACATTTCCATCTTTATCCTTTATCACCCTAACCTGCTGCACATCTTTCCCAGCTCGGTCCCTCTGTCTAGCCAATTGGTCCTTTTCTCCCTCCTTAGTGTCCAACCTCTCATACAACTCAACATACACCTTTCTTCTCTCCATCACATCAGCTAGCTCTCTCCCCCTTACAAGTCATACTGCCAATATATAAAGTTTCTACTCTCACTTCTACTCTCTTTATCTTCCTCTTCTCCTCCTGCCTCTGGACATGCCTTATCCCTCTTCTTCTTCTTTTTCACCCAACAGTGACCCAATTTCTGCCAAGACCCTGTTGGCTAACAGTACTGGTGGTGGCCATTGCTAACCCGGGCCTCAACCGATCCGGTATGGAAAACTATATTGTTGTTCACATATTAATCTGTAAAATTTTACACTGGATGCCCTTCCTCCCCATTTATCCGGGCTTGGGACTGGCATGAAGAAACACACTGGTTTGTGCATCCCCTGTGGCTGCGTTAAGTATAAATATCCTATGTTGTTATATAATCTCTTATCTGACATTTTTAAAGTTAAAGAACACAGAAAAAAATATGGTCATAAATAAAACTAGAAAAACAATAAGGTCCCTGGCCACAAGTGACAATACAAGGTGTGAAAACATCTACTGCCCACACCATGAGCAAGCTGCTCTTCAGACCAGAAGTAAAGAATTTAGGTTTAAGTTTACAGCAAAACTTCAAGTCACACAATAAGCAGATTATTCACACGATTTCCTTTCACTTAAAAAACAACTCATAAATTCAATCTCTTATATTACTGCAACATCGTGAAAAGTTAATCCTTGCTTTTTTCTTTGGCTGTCTAGATTATTGTAATGCATCCCTATAAAGATTACCAAAAAAAAGACAACTCAGCTGATGTTAGTTCAAAATGCTACAGCCACAAGAAATGTAACTAAAAAGAGAAAATCTGAGCTTATCTCACCAGTTCTTGCAACACTGCACTGGCTGCCAATATCCTTTAGGCTTACTGTATATTTTGGACTTCTTTCCCCCAAACATTCCTGATCATAATTTTTTATTCTCTAAACACAGGCTTCCAAGATTGAACCATCATGCATAACGGCGTACAAAGAACTCACACTGAAACATAGTGTACGGACAAAAGTGGAGAAAAAAGATTCAGATGCACAAAACCGTGCGTAAGCAAACCTCCATGCACTTCAGCTCCATAAATCCCGATCAGCGTGAAAAGTAACGCATGTGTACGCACTGCCATCCCACCCGGACTCCTCCCAGAATTTTGCATATTTTAATATGTAAATCAAGATAAATATCACCTTCCCCATTCAGTGTTTCATTAAAAGATAAAGGCATTAGCATGTGAAGAAAAGAATCTCAGCTAATGCGAAGTGAAGGCAAGGAGAACTATTGTTGGCTTAAGCAGTGGTATAAACAACAAAAGGAAGATGATCGAGTGATACACAGTGGCGGAAACACTCGAAAGTTCAAGTTCAGAAAATCGCACAGTTCCCTAAATAAAAATGAAGTGGTCAGATATCAAAGTTTCTTTCGAAAAGGCAAGTTAAAGCCCACTGTCTGAGTGTCTTACAGAAGTGTATTAGGATACAGAGAAAAGAGGAAAAATAGGGCCAGAGTGGAAAAAAAGGTCGAAATGGCCATTTTAATCTCAAATTTTATTTTACCATTAAAGTAGAAAGTTGTAAACTTAATCTTAAAATAAATGTTTAATTTACTAGAGTTTCTCAGATCCCATCGTAACTAAAGTGGCACGTTAATGCTTCGTATTTTATGTGTTCTTCTATGTGCTCTATGTGTGTGAATCACTACGTTCTTCTTAAACAGGCTTTCTCTTACACTGACAGGACACAGAATACATTACATTTATGATATTACAGCTCTCTGAACAATTTAAATACTAAGATGTATACAATTTTATGATGAAATGAATTAAAGCATGTATTAAACATGAGGGCATGGAGCACAGTGGTAGTGATGAGCTGGCACCCTGTCCAAAGATTGTTCCAGCCTCCTGCAAGATGCTTGCTTGGACATGCGTGAACCTCAATGAAATAATTTAATGCAGCAGTACTGTGTCTGTCAAACATAATAACCCCCAATTCCTGTCCTTCCTTTTCTTTCTCCACATAACCAAATCACCACACAATAAGTTCTTTAATAAATGTCAGATCATCTGTAAATTTAGAATGCGGATTCTTCAAAAATTTTAAGGAACATTGAGATGTCTTTGTAGTACATGGTCAATTATTCCATCTATCTATCTATCTATCTATCTATCTATCTATCTATCTATCTATCTATCTATCTATCTATCTATCTATCTATCTATCTATCTATCTATCTATCTATCTATCTATCTATCTATCTATCTATCTATCTATCTATCTATCTATCTATCTATCTATCTATCTAACAGAGTGTTTCAGTGGGACAGTGGGAAGAGAAATTGTTGTGGTAACACAGCTCGCAGTTTGGACTTCGCACACCCAAAGGTTGTATCCTCTACTGCTATGTTGTAATGGATTTTTAGAGTATGGACCGTGTGCTCTCTTTTTAAAAGGTCGTCACCCCTGATATTTTTCGTCTCTTATCTTCTACTGTCTTCTTGGTGGATTTTATTTTGTCTTGTGCAAAAGAAGTTACTATTTTTTCGTTTAAAATTGCTGCCAGGTCTTTCAAGGTGTGTTTACTCATCGACCAATTTAAAGAAACCTGTGAGCTATTATCTTTAAAGTTCAAGAATTTCTAGACTCTTAATGAAACTGGGTAGCATGGTCAAATATTTTAACTGTGTTTAGGGTTAGGTTACCTTTAAGTATAACCAGACACCCATCACATTAGCTTATCTGGTAAATTCCAGCAGTAATGTTGGATGCAGATGTTCTATCAGATGGTTGTGGCGAGGGCCCTCTTCTATGCGGTGGTGTGCTGGGGAGGCAGCATAAAGAAGAGGGACGCCTCACGCCTGGACAAACTGGTGAGGAAGGCAGGCTCTATTGTAGGCACGGAGCTGGACAGTTTGACATCTGTGGCAGAGCGACGGGCGCTGAGCAGACTCCTGTCAATAATGGAGAATCCACTGCATCCACTGAACAGGATCATCTCCTGACAGAGGAGCAGCTTCAGCAACAGACTGCTGTCACCGTCCTGCTCCACTGACAGACTGAGGAGATCGTTCCTCCATCACACTATGCGACTCTTCAATTCCACCCAGTGGGGTAAATGTTAACATTATACAAAGATATTGTCTGTCTGCATACCTGCATTGTTATCACTATTTAATTTAATATTTTCTTTATCAGTATATGCTGCTGCTGGAGTATGGGAATTTCCCCTTGGAATTAATAAAGTATCTATCTATCTATCTATCTATCTATCTATCTATCTATCTATCTATCTATCTATCTATCTATCTATCTATCTATCTATCTATCTATCTATCTATCTATCTATCTATCTATCTATCTATCTATCTATCTATCTATCTATCTAGCTTATCGCTACCACTGCACCACCATGCCCACACATTTTATTATTAACAGTATGCATTATTTAATGTAATTGTATAATGTAATATACATTCTTTAATCCATTTCATCTTAAAAATTATATCAAGAGCTCCAAGAAGATAGCTCTTTGAAATCTAAATTGACTTAGAAGCCAGTCATCATCATCTGTAAATACGCGCTCTCTACTATTGAATTGAATTGAATTCCTTCATTGTTATTGTATGGTACAATGAGATTCAGTATGCAAATCCTCCTTAAACTTGTTTTCCTATAAAATAATAAAATAACAATAATAATAATAATACAATAAAAAACAATGAAAAGTGTAATATGAAAGCGTAAGTACAATATACATGTACATAAAGTGAAGATACTGCAAGTGGTTCATTAAGTGGCTCCGGTTGTGCAATATTACAGCTGCAGTGCAAGTTTACAGTGAGATGATTGTACTAATAAGTACAAACAGATCTACCAAGAGCACTTGATGGACTGATTGAGTGTGTTTATAGCTCTTGGGATGAAACTGTTTCTGAACCTCAAAGTTTGTGCATTAAAGGCTCTGAAGCGTTTGCCAAATCGGAGAAGTTCAAATAGACTCTGCTCATGGCTGAGGCATCGTATGCTTTAAATGTTCTCCAGGGTAGATGGTGTATCCCGATAATACTCTGCACTATCGACACAAACTGTCTCAGATCTTTCCGATCAGCTGCTGTAATCAGAGTTTTAATTTCACACTCTGATACAGTGGGTTAAAATACTCTGAGTGGTGCACTGAGAGGAACAAAGCTAAAGCAGCTATGGTTTGACCATCCCATGGACCATTATAGTGTTACAGGTTGATTACAATCAGATGCCTCAAATTTATAAACGATATGCAGTTAATTTCAGTGTATTTGATAAAGCCGCATCAGGGATGTGAGAACGTGCATGGCTTTACCCCAAATTTACTTTTTATACATCTTGAAGTGAGTGTGAAAATGGGGGTATGCAACATTTTCGTGTGTACGCACCGTTTATACATGAGGCCCCTAGTGAAGTGGCTTTCTTTTTCTAGGATGCAAAAATCTGGAATACTTAGAGATGCATCAAGCAAGTACAATTAAATACTTGAAAAAAACAACTAAAACACATGTGTCACATTTGGATTATACTTCAACTTTTCTGTAGTAATTTCTAGCCCTCAAATAAATGTTAAGTTGTCATTCTAGATGTTTCTGAGGTTAAAGAGTTTGATAGTTTCTTTTATTTTTAGTTTTGAAGCATTTCTAGTGAATGTTTCTGTTTAACTTCTTTGTCTCATGACAAAATATTGTTTTTGTGTAGTTGGTAGTGTAATCACTAACGGGCGCCACTGAGCCGCAAACCACAGACACAGCAATACCCAACACAATTCTAGGTTCGGTCGGAGGTGTGCATCGAGTGATGTCACTAACTCGTCGGTATAAAGGTCAGCATCATGCATTTCTGAATCATCTGGGTATTCAAATTATTTAAAAGACCTTGCCTTGCAGAGATGTATTGACACACAAGGAGATCACTTTCAGCATCTTCTGTAAATGTGAGTACCAAATGTGATCATTTTTCTCTTCACGACGTAATGCAGTCGTCTCGGTGGAGGTAGGCCACTTTTTCGTGGGCCACCCTGTACTACTGATGGGACTTCTAAAAGAAATGGGCTACACGTGTAATTTGTTACATTGAAGGGATTAAATACTGAGATAAATTATTCATTCATCCATCCATCCTCTTCCGCTTATCCGAGGTTGGGTCGCAGGGGCAGCAGCTTGAGCAGAGATGCCCAGACTTCCCTCTCCCCGGCCACTTCTTCTAGCTCTTCCGGGGGAATCCCAAGGCGTTCCCAGGCCAGCTGGGAGACATAGTCCCTCCAGCGTATCCTGGGTCTTCCCCGGGGCCTCCTCCCGGTTGGACGTGCCTGGAACACCTCACCAGGGAGGCGTCCAGGAGGCATCCTGATCAGATGCCCGAGCCACCTCATCTGACTCCTCTCGATGCGGAGGAGCAGCGGCTCTACTCTGAGCCCCTCCTGGATGACTGAGCTTCTCACCCTATCTTTAAAGGAGAGCCCAGACACCCTACGGAGGAAACTCATTTCAGCCGCTTGTATTCGTGATCTCGTTCTTTCGGTCACTACCCATAGCTCATGACCATAGGTGAGGGTAGGAACATAGATCGACCGGTAAATTGAGAGCTTCGCCTTGTGGCTCAGCTCCTTTTTCACCACGACAGACCGATGCAGAGCCCGCATTACTGCGGATGCCGCACCGATCCGCCTGTTGATCTCACGCTCCATTCTTCCCTCACTCGTGAACAAGACCCCGAGATACTTGAACTCCTCCACTTGAGACAGGATCTCGCTCCCAAACCTGAGAGGGCACTCCACTGTTTTCCGGCTGAGGACCATGATCTCGTATTTGGAGGTGCTGATTCCCATCCCAGCCGCAAGATAAATTATTTCATGTTTTAAATGTATATTTATTTTAGATGACTTTGAGAGCTCTGTTCTCACTTTAATATCCATCCCGCTATACTGTATCCTAACTACAGGGTCATCGGGGTCTGCTGGAGCCAATCCCAGCCAAAACAGGGCACAAGGCAGGAAACAAACCCTGGGCAGGGCGCCAGACCACCACAGGGCACACACGCACCAAGCACACACTAGGAACAATTTAGGATCGCCAATGCACCTAACCTGCATGTCTTTGGACTGTGGGAGGAAACCGGAGTACACCCACGCAGACACAGGGAGAACATGCAAACTCCACGTAGGGAGGACCCGGGAAGCGAACCCAGGTCTCCTAACTGTGAGGCAGCAGCACTACCCACTGTGCCACCCCTCTTTAACATTAAAGACTAATTTTTCTGCTGATTGTTAAAAAACCAAATTAAATGCGTGGTGATTCAATGTTGTATGATAAGAAAAACTTTCAAGGGGAGAAGACTTTTGTGCATTTTCTCTGAAGCTGAAGCTCTTAGTTTCTTGTCCTCCCGGGCCATCTAACCACAGTTTCTGTTAGAAAATTGGAAATTGTGATTCTTGATTGTTTTATATAACCCGCTATCTTTTAGTTGTTTTACTTCCTTTTGTACCTCTGATTAGTCATTATAACTGTATAGAATTTTGTATGTTTTGTTAATATTGTTTTTTTTAACTTGATTTGTCAGGTTTGCTGGCTCTCAGTGGGCTTTGGACGTCACTTTTTTGCAGTCTTGGTGAGGTTTCCTGTGAGAGAACTTTAACTGACGCACAGTGAAATAGTCATGGAAGGATCAATTCAGGGAGTGTGACGGATATTGGACTCCAGCCTCATCCTCTCATCAGGTGTAAACATGACAGTAAAGGTTAGGACAACTACAGAAAAGAAAAGGCTTGTTGATTTGTTCTTCCAAAAGATAAACTTCAAGGCCACACTGGTAAAGTGAGCTTGATGACCAGAGCAGCACACCCACCTGACCTCACCACAGGACATTTCCGCAATGACAGATTCAAAGTGTGAGTAAATAAAGGCTTAACTTTCACACGCACCCACTAAGCATGAGCCGACTGTCCTTCACTGTCCTGCTCTGCTGTAAGTATCCTTCATGGTTTAATTCCAGGGCTCATCAAAGGTCTGGTTTAGTAGAAATCTGGACCTTCACTCTGTAGAGCTGCATAGGAGTGCTGTAAATTGTGGGCACAAGTCAGATGTAACATACGCTGGTTATTTAGCAGTCACTCTTGACCATTCATTTTCTTCTTATTGTATTTTAGGTGCATTAGGACCAGTTGTGGAGCCTGGAGCAGATGAAAAGGTTAACTGCAGCCTAGCAGAGGATTCGGAAGTAACCTGGTATCTTCAGAGGTCAGGACATCCACCTCAGGCTATCGTCAACTATGCTGAAAAATCAGCCCTCCCGGCAACATATTACAATGGATTTCATCCCTCTAAATACAAACCCGACAGCGAGCAAGGGGTCAAAATCTTAATAATTAAAAACTTCACTAATGAAGATTCTGCAGCCTTCTACTGCGCCAGCAGGAAAGGACCCAAGGTCCACTTTGCCGAGGGAGCAACGCTGACAGCTACAGGTGATGGAGACTTGGTTATGTCTTAGTTTGTCTCATTGTTTAGTTACAGTATGTGAATGTTGCTGTTTATCATAAGCAAGTGGTTATCTTAGTCAACATCCACCTGGTGTCCACTCTTGTTAGATCTTATTATGGCAAGTTGGGGGGCAAAATGCAGATGAGCAGCAACTAGCAGTCTAGTCTTCTTTTTGTGATTTAATATATTCAGAAGTTCTTAGATTAAACAAGTCCAGTGTGCAGTACAACCATGTGTGGGTATAAAATGAATGGCATTGAGAATAAATAGCATGGCAGAGAGAAGGGGACATATTTGAGCTGCTCCGGTGTGGCTACAAAGGCCTACGTGTTTTTTATCAGTGTAAAAGTCAAGAAGAATTAAATAAAGACTAGATGGGCTTCCATATTGTTCTAGTGGACCAAACCCAAAATTGTGTAAATTAAAGAGAAAACTGTACTGGGCAATTTATAGTGCCACATTTTGGGTAATCTTCACAAAAAGCCAAAGGTACCCATATACAGTATAAGGGGGTATTAACTCCCTGTGCTGATTAAGCTGGACATTCTTGATTTGGAACTGGAGGGAAAGCATTGTGACAGGAGAGTCAGAGAGAGACAGAGAGGGTGAGAAGTTGGAGCCCCCAAACGCCCCCCGGACAACAGGTGTATTTGTTGTTTTACTTTATAACAGAACAGGCAAATCATAGAACTCTAGCACAACTGTTTGGCTATTATGGGTCAAGGGGGATACCTGCAAAACAACAAATATGAAGCTAACATTGCATCTCACCTCACCTTGATCCCCTCCATGTTCATTTGCAAAGTTTATATATCTGTGGAGAAATTTGTTGGTACCCCTCCACCCCAAAAAAAAAAAAACAAACAAAAAAATTAAAACACACGATTGGCACTGAAATAACTTGAAAACTGAAAAAAAGTCATTAGCACCCATCAGTGTTTATTTTGTATTCAACAAAAATCTGACTTGGCTTTAGAGTTTTGATTGAACAGAATATTTCCAATAATAACACAAATGAAAATGGCATGAACAAAAATGATGGGACCCTTAACCCCATATTTTTGTTGGACAGCCTTTAGAGTTTGCAATCAGTGCACACAAGGCGATTCATGGAGCTCTCCATGTTTGCACAGGTCGTTGGGCCCTCTCATCCTGAGCAGACTGTTAGAAAGGGGACTTCTTCAGACTTCATGTTTCAGTTCTTGATGGGATTCATATCGGGGCTCATTGAAGACCACTTTGGAATAGTCCAATGTTTTGTTCTCAGTTATTCTTGGGTGCTTTTCGCTGTGTGTTTTGGCTCCTTATCCTGTTGGAGGATCCATGACCCACTGTATGACTGAGACAGAGCACCCTGACGCTGGGCAGGACGTTTCACTTCAGGATGTCTTGAGATTTCATTGTTTCCTGCTCAGACCCAAGGCCCCCCATGCCGGTGGCATCAAAGTAGCCCCTAAACATCGCTAAGCCTCCTCCATGTTTCACAGAAGACATGGTGTTCTTAACCATAATTTTTTTTATCTGTGAACATAGTGCCTATGTGACTTGCCAAAAAGCTCCAGTTTTGTGATACTGACTTGGACAAATTTGTTGCTTCCCCTCCACCGCTAAAGACGATCCCACAATTGTCTCTGAAATAACTTGAATGGTCAAGGCCTAACTTCATTACACACCTGCCAATAATGTGAATCCCAAGTCTCTCCTAACTAATCTTCAACGATGCTGCTGCTCCCTGATCCATGTCATCCATCTAGGAGGCCCCTCTTACCTCCTGCTGCCTTCATCACCAAGTAAATGTAGTGTTCATATTTAAAGCACCCCTGCCATGTTGTTCCCATCCTCTGGATAGTGTCCTTTACGAAGATATGGAACAGGTGAGGAGTTTCCAGAGATCTTTTAGTCGATTAAGTAGCTGGCTGCACTCCATCCTTGTGTCCAGCATAGTAAACACTGCAGACTATCAATGAGTCCTTCTGTCTGCTAACCACTAAAATATCCTCAAGCCCTATAGAAGCAGTCGGCACATCATCACAGGGCATGCAACTTAGTTAATTCCAATTAGACTTTTTGCCACTTTTGTTCAGATCTCCAGTACATTTACTTTCTCATTTTTACAGTTTAAAAATTATTATTATTAATTATTTAGTTTCTTTTTTTTGTATTATTGGATATTAAGAATGTAAATCGCTTTGGGTTTCTTTGGTGTATAAAAATTACAGTTACACGTTAGAACATTAGAACAATCTAGAAGAAAACAGGCCATTCAGTCCAACAAAGCTTGCCAGTTACTTTAGGCATGGCAAAAATGCATCCATTACATCCATTACTCATTAACTTTTATGTGACCAGACCACCACAAAGTCTTCCAATGGTCTTCATAAAACATCAGTAGATGGGTTATTCATCTCTGTGCTGTGGGGCATGTTGACATGTGGCCAAATGACTTGTTAATGTGAAGGATTCACTGGTCTTCTGCAAAATATGTAACATCAAGCAAAATGTGTCATATTTAAGCCACCTCAGACCACATAGCAGAGAAGAAGAAAGACTTCACTTATGCTTTGTAAGCGTAACTAACACCAAAAGAAGCCTTTGTTATGGTTTTTCACCGAAGAGTAAATGAGTTACAGATGCATTTTTGCAGTACCTAAACTAAAGTGTTGCTGAATATCCTGTAGAAATCGACGTTGTTAGGTGTTGTTTTTACTGTAGCTACAGTGGGTATAGAAAAGAATCCCCCCCTTCGAAATATTCCCAGTTTTTTGCTTTACAGTCTTAAATGAAAACACACACAAAAAATATTTCTTCCCAGCTTTACTTACTCAATGCCACCTCTAACATCCAAGTGAAAGATATCACAGCTACAGTTCAGAAAAATTATAAAAATTTAAAAACCAGACCTACTGAGATGAATAAAGAATCACCCCTCAATGTCATTTTGTTGAACCCCCTTATGCTTTAATGACAGCCTTGAGGCTGTTGGGATTCTTCTCAATCAGCTTTGCACATCAAGATTGTGTAATAGTTGCCCCCCACTCTTCTTTACAGAACTGTTCAAGTTCGCTCAAACTGGATGGTGAGCGTTGGTGGTCTGCTATCTTCTAATCTTTCTACAGATTTTCACTGTGATTAAGGTCTGGGCTCTGACTGGCCACACCAGGACATTCACTTTTTTCTTCTCCAGCCACTGGGTGGTCAATTTTGCTTTGTGCTTCAGGTTGTTGTCGTGTTGAAAGGTGAACATTCTGCCCATCTTCAACTTTCTGGCAGAGGGTAGCAGGTTTTCCTCAAGAATTTGACAGTATTTTGCCCCATCCATTTTTCCTTCTACCCTAATGAGAGCCCCAGGCCCTGCAGCAAAGAAACACCCCCACAACAGGATGCTGGCCCCTCCATGCTTTATTGTAGGTATGGTGTGTTGTGGATGGTGGGCTGCATTGGTGTACCATTTATATTGAGGCCAAAATAGTTTGATTTTGGTCTCATCTGACCATAAGACCCTTTTCCACTTGGCATCAGAATCTTCAAGGTGCATTCTGGCAAAGCTCAAACGAGCCTTCATGTGGCCTTTCTTGAGAAGTGTGACCCTCCCGAACAAGCCACAATTGTGGAGCGCTTGTGAAATTGTTGTCACATGCACACCATGACCACTCTTTGCCATCAAATCCTGTAACTCCTTCAAAGTGACCATTGGCCTCTTGGTAGCCTCTCTTACCAGTTTCCTCCTTGCTCTTCCATCCAGTTTGGAAGGATGGCCGGATCCAGGGAGGATCCCAGTAGTACCAAACACTTGACACTTCTTTATGATGGACCTTACTGGGCTCCTTGGGATTGATAAAGCCTTTGAGATGTTTTTGTCTCCATTTCCTGCCTTATGTCTATCCCTGAGATCTTTTGAAAGTGGCTTGCCACCCATAGTCAGTTGTTTGCTGTCAGTTGCACTACCAAGCAAGGGAATTAATGGACCAGGTACAGCTTCAGTAATCACTCGGATTACAACTGATCACAGGTGGAAGGAAGCCAGTAACCATGGTCTGTAATGAAAATGGTGGGCACTTACACCTGATTGAGTTTAGGGTATGGGTGGGTGGGGGGTTTTGGGGGAGTAGATCCTTTATTAATCCAAGTAGGTCTTGTTTTTGATTTTTTATAATTTTTCTGAGCTGCAGCTGTGATATCTTTCACTTGGATGTTAGAGACTACATTTGAGTAAGTAAAGCTGGAAAAAATATTGGTTTGTGTGTTTTCATTTAAGGCTGTAAAGCAAAAAGAATGGTAATATTTTGAAGGGGGATTTTTTTCTATTCCCAATATATGTGTAAAGGACACTGCACAACAGACAGATAAATACATGGATAGCTGAAATTTTGGTAACAGTTTAGGTACTGCAAAAATGCATCTATTAGTCATTTACTGTTATGTAACAAGGCATCAACAAAGGTTTCTTTGGGTCTTCATAACACCTACAATGCATTAATAAAGTGGTTATCCGTCTGTGCAATGTGGCTTTGTTGGTATAGTGCAGGGATCCTCAATCACAGTCCTGGAGGGCCGCAGTGGCTGAAGGTTTTTGTTTTAACCTGGTTGCTTAATTAGAAAGTAAATCTTGCCAATAATTTAATTTCATGGCTTATTAGTGCTTAAATTCTGCTATGTCAGGTAATTCTCATATCCTAGATTTTCTTCCCCTTTCTTACCTTCAAATGATTTGAAGGCTAAAATGAAAAATTAATTCTCAGTCCTTCACTTTTTTCTCTTCACTTTCCTTCCAAGTATTTAATTAAACCCAATAGTGCATGATAAATACACACAGGTGTCAATGGTAACACGCTAAATGGAGAAATGCTGCTCTCTTTTGTCATTTGCATGTTATTGCTAATTTGGAGCAATTAAAGAAACCAGAACTACAGCTGTTTAAGACTAAAATACGCAACAAGGGTTCAAAATGTTAACGAGTGAGACTACTAAAGTGAAGCAGAAGTGTCACTTGAGCAATAAGGGCTTCTTATTAAGCATTTGGGTTGGAGCAAAAACCTGCAGCCACTGTGGCCCTCCAGGACCGTGATTGAGGACCCCTGGGGCCTCATGTATAAACGGTGCGTATGCACAGAAATATTGCGTACGAACGTTTCTACACTAAAATCGCGATGTATAAAACCTAAACTTGGCGTAAAGCCACGCACTTTTCCACGGTAACTCATGCCCTGGCGTATGCAATTTCTCCACTCGATTTCGCAGACTGGCGGCACCCAGCGACAAAGCAGTGCTACTGTTCCTGTGTGGTCACCCTTTCTTTCTTAGACCCACACTAGGGGGCTCCGCCCCCTGCTCGCTTCACTCGTCAACCCCTGGTGTTGGGAAATGACAAAGAGCGTGATGTATGAATGAGATATAGAATAGTGTGAAGGTGTAGATGATGCAAATAGAAAGCAAACAATAAAGTGTGTGGCACAGTGTAAAGGTTTATTGGAAAATTTCTTTGCACACGCCGTTTAAGTGTAAAAGGTAATTCCAGGTCAGAACTTGTAAGGTCAATGAAGATGGTTATTGTCGTGATCAGAGTCAAGTTTGTCAGAGCTTAGAAAGAGTTGTGTCTCTCCAGGAAGTAATGCAATGACTTGGGTATTTATGTTTTCCACATTAATATTTTTTGGACATAATATAGTTCGTTGTGTTAAAAGGGGCATTTGGTCTAATGAGATTGCTGTTCCAAATATCTCTGTAACTAAGTCGTCGCAGATAAAGGCTTGAGGAATTGTACTAATATTTGGGTGAAGTCCATCTGTATTGGTGAGAGTACCATCTCTCAGTTGTAATAACCAATTGTTATGATCTGGATCTGGACATCGCATGTTTTGTACTAACTGTATCTTTTGAAAGCAATGCCAATTGTCTGCGTATTTTAAGGTGCACTGAACAATAGCTGAGCACATGGCATGTGGAACAATAGCTAAGCACTGTCTAAAATCTCCTCCTAATAAAAGTACCTTTCCTCCAAAGGGAATATTATTATTCATCAACGTTTGTAGAAGTTTATGAATGGTGTTGAGTAAGTGAGTGGATGCCATTGTACATTCATCAATAATTAACAGTTTTGCAAGACGGATGTCATGTGCAGTGCCACTGTTAATGTTCATAGTGGGTACCGATTTGTAGGATCTAATGCAGTTCATAAAGTTTTCACTTTCAGGTACATCGTTAGTTAGAAGGTTCTGTAGATATTCAGGATATGAATGTAAAGGAGGCAGTCTAATTTGACCCTTTTGACAACAACATGTAAATTCATTACTTGTATTGCCAGTTGTTTCTTCAGGGAAGTTAAGTGAATGACAATGATTGCAAATGACATTCATTAATCCGAATGAATTTTCATGAATAGTGGACTTATTATTGAACACGTTGTCAGCTAACTGGCGCAAGCGTTTAGCAGGTGTCTGTCGTTGATGTCCTTGACGTGTATGTTTTGCTTGTGCCGTTTGAGAGGCGCGTCGTTGTATGTCCAGTATTTGGGACATGTTGTTTTGGAGGTGTAATCGATTTGCCTGTGCTGTGTGAGAAGCCCGTTGTAGTTTACGGCGTGCATTGTTTGTATTGAGCTTTGCCCGTTTTTGTATGTCGGTCAGTTGAGCTTTCTCTTTTTGGAGCCTTGCGTGCTTGTTTTCCAGCATTCCAGATGCGCGGTGTAGACGTCTGCGTTTATTTATTTTGTCCCTTCGCTGCCGTTTCTGTATGTCTGAGACGGGAGGTGTTTCGTTTTGAACCCGTGCTTGTTTCGATGCAGCACTGTGAGACGCGCGCTGCATGCGTCTACGTTCAGTGTGTCTGTCCATTTGGGTTCGTTTCTGTAACTGTGTTAGTTGAGCTTTGCGTTTTTGGAGCCGAGACATTTTTTCTTCCAGAGTTTCAGAAGCGCGTTGTAGCCGACGTGTATTGTTTTTTTTCATGCGGGTTCGTGTGTTTGGTCCCGTTACCTGAGCCGTATCGTTTTGTACCCGTGATCGTGAATTCATGAATTGTTTGTTCTTCAGTGTTAGAAATATGGATAAGTAATAAGGAGGATCGCACTCACTGTTAATATGGAGCCTTTTCTGCGGTTGAACGGTTAATAGTGCCTCATTGTAATGAGATCCACCTATGCTGCATAGTGTGCGTGTTGAGATGACATATGTTTAATACGGACGGTTCGTTCAGAAATGGGGCTTTGTGTGTCATTTGTTATTTATGTTACTGTGGTCGAGGGTCTGAATCGTCGTTTTTGTGTACGTTTCGTGTGCTATGGCCGTAGTCTGTCCCGTTTCGTGTCCAATGGGCTTTGTGTGGTGCTCGCGGCTTCTTTTTTTTGTGTGCTAGGGACTTGTTGAATTCTCCTCTTTGTGTGTGTCCCGTTTCGTGTGCAACGGCGTCTGACTCCTTTTTTCTGTGGTCTGACTTCTTTTTTCTGTGCGCGACGCCTCATTTCTTATTTTATGTTGTATTCCATCCGGTTCCCGTTGCTTGCGGGGGGGGGGGGGGGGGGGGGGTCGATTTGTGGGGCGCCTGCGCAGTACGTCTTTTGCGTCCATGGCCCATTGCGGGATGTCCCTGCGTCCATCCGGTTTACCATTCTCGGTTAGTAATGTGGATTCCTGACGCAGCTTTATAAATGCACTGAAATGAACTGCATATTGTTTATTAGTGTAATGCATCTGATTGTAATTAACCTGCAGCAATATAATGGTCCAGGGAATAGCCATAGTATTACAAATACCATAACTGCTTTAGCGTTGTTACTCTCACTGCATCTTGTTCTTCTTTTTGCTGTTCCCGTTAAGGGTTGCCACAGCAGATCATCTTTTTCCATATTACTCTCACTGCATCACTCGGAGTATTTATATCACTGTATCTGAGTGGGGAATCACAGCAGCAGCTGATCGGAAAGAGAATTATCGGTATACAGTTTCAAGCACACACTACCTCAACCCCAGCAAAAAGCGTCAAAGCCATTCCTGTACAGACCTCGCGTTTCAGAAACAGTTTCATCCCAAGAACTATAAACACACTCAATCAGTCCATCAAGTGCTCCTTGTAGAACTGTTTGTACTTATAAGTACAATTACCGGTACCCCACTGTATACTTACACTACAGTTATAATATTGCACAACCTGCGCCACTTTATAAAGCGCGTATGATGACAATACCATTTTTAAGATGAAATGCAGCAAAATATGTTGCTTATAGTATACAGATAAAACTTTAACTTTATTTAAATAATCTGTATTGTTAATAATTAAACATGTGAGGACACGGTGCCGCAGCGCTCGCTAGTTCACGGATAGCTCCTGCCTTGCACTGTATTATTGCTGGTGCTGACGCGACACTGGAAGGATAGACAGATAGAATAATTAAACATGTACTACAAAGATATTTCAATGTTCCTTAAAAGTTTTGAAGAATCAGCGTTCTAAGCTTACAGATGGCTTAACGTCTATTACAGAGCTGGTTGTGTGGCAATTGGATATTTTGAGAAAGAAAAGCAGGGACAGGAATTGTAGGTTAGTACGTTTGAAAGAGACAGTACTTCTGTAATAAATTATTCCATCAAAGGTCGTGCATGGCGCAGCAAACCTCTTGCGTGAGATATGAACAAGCACTGCGCCACCGTGTTCCCATGTTTAATAACATGCTTTCATTCCTATCATCATGAAAAAGATATCACGTATACATCTCAGTATTTTAATTATCAGAGAGCTGTAATATCACGAATGCAATGGATTCTGTGTCCTGTCGGAGAAAGAGAAAGAACGGAAGAATGTAGTGATTCACACACATAGAGCACATAGAAGATCAAACACAGAACAAAGCATTTAATATGCTACTTGAGAAACTAGTAAAATAAACGATTTTAAGATGAAGTTTATGATGTTCTACTTTAATGACAAAATAAACTACGTGATTAAAGTGGAAATTTCAAGATTAAAGTTGACATTTCGTGCTTTTTTCCCACTGTGTGCCTATTTTTTTTCTCTGTACCCTAATAAGCTTTTATATGACACTCACACAGTGGGCTACGACTTGCCTTTTCATGCTGATTTTGATATGTGATTTCTTTTTTATTTCGGGCACTGTGCGACTTTGTGAAGTTGAGCCTTCGAGTTTCTCCGACACTCTGTCACTCGATCATCTTTCTTTTGTTGATTATACCACTGTTTAAACCAACAAATAGTACGTTTTTCCTTTGCCTCCACTTGGTATTCGCTGAAATTCTTATATTTCCCCCCATGCTTTTCCCATTGTCTTTTCACAGAAGGCTATTTATATTGATTTGCATATTCAAAGAGGCGTAATTCTGGGAGGAGTTGGGGCGGGACAGAAGGCGCGTGCACATGCGTTACTTTTCACGCTGATCGGAATTTATGTAGTGGAAGAATGTGAAAGTTTGCGTGCGCACAGATTCCTGCATCTGGATTTTTCTGTGCGTACGCACATTCCCGCTTTTGTGCTTACGCCATGTTATAGTGTGAGTTCTACGCACTGCGTTATACATGAGGCCCCTGGTATAGTGGATCCACAGCTCAGAAAAGTGGGCCATTTTTACAAATAAATAATTAATTGGTCTGCTCACTCTCCATGGGTGTGCATGTTCACGTGAAGGATTTGGTCTGTCTTAGTTGCTTCATCGACTTCCTGCGGTGCACCATTGAGAGGCTGTGCCCACCTAGGCATATAAGAAAGAGCCCGCGTGAGAAAGAAAGGGGAACAAAAACAGATCAGAGGTTAAAGGGAGAGACAGATGAAAGCAGGAGGTAGAAGGAGCCAGTGAGAGAGAGAGCAGGGGCAGGTAGCTGTGTGGAGAGACCCTTAAAGAAGCATGTGGCCAGCGCCCAGGGGGCTGCTGTAGAGGATCACTCAGGGATCTGCAGTGACCAGGAGGTTCCAGCAGCTCACCGCAGAAGTTCAGGAAGGCAGCGGGAGTCAGAGGCTTGGATTGGCAGCCCCCAGTGTGAGCTCCATGGCCTTTGGGGACCTGAGCCTAAGTCCAGAGTGGAAGCATTGCTGTTGCCATGGAATAGCTGGGACCCATGGAAAGTCGACTTTGTCTGTCGGCAGGGCAACTCTTCTTCTGCAAAGCCCACACGGGATGAGCAGGGGAGACATCAATTTTAAGAACAATGCACCGGGCTCTTAGAAAAGGACAGTTTCCTGACAGATGGTTTTTAACCTCGCTTTTATGGATATTTTCTGTCTGTTGTTTTAACCTCCATGGACAGCACCTTGGTTTTATTATTTATTGAATCATTAGTGGAGATTTAGAGTACTGCAATTTAATGGACACTGACTGTTTTGATTTTTGAATTGTTTAACCCTTTAACTGCCAACTCCCTAAATATTCCCCACGCCAGGCGAAATCTGAACAATTTTCGTTTTTTTTACTTTTTTACATTTATTCAAGCAGTATTGACCACTAAACGTTGTGCAAGTTCTAGAAATGAGCAAACACATACAACTGGAGTACCAGTTATCCATCCAAATGGTGTACCCATTGTCCAATAGTGGTAGGGCAAGGTACACAACAATTTTCTCTGAAAGTCCAAAGCCCTTACATTCATCTGGCAACACTGCTGAAATACTACTCATAGGATCCTCTTTGCCAGTGTATACACGAAATCTATAAATGTAACCTGAATTCTCAGCTAAGCAAAACATCTTGATACCAAACCGTGCCCTTTTCAATGGTAGATACTGTCGAAACTGTAAGCGGCCCTTCCACGACAATAAACTTTCATCAACTGTAACTGACGGTCCTGGCATGTAGGGCAACTGAAATGTTTCAAATAAATGGTCAATCAAAGGACGTAGCTTGAACAAGCGGTCGCGGTTTGGATCTTTCTTATCTGGCTCATTTCTGTTGTCATTCAAATGAAAGAATTTCAGCAGCAAAGAGAATCGGTTACGTTTCATGATAGCTGCAAAAATAGGTGTTGCATACATAGGATCTGTAGACCAGTACATCTCAATATCTGGTTTTCTGATTATTCCCATCAACATCAAAATCCCAATGAATTTTTTCATTTCGTTTTCATCAGTGTCTACCTAAGCACGAACACGGGAATGTGGAGGTAAATTGGGATTTTTCTCAATAAACTGTGCTGCATACAGATTTGTCTGATGAACAAAATGTCTGATCAAATCAGGTGACACAAACAGCTCATAAAACTGCTCAGCAGTGTAATTGTTTACATCAACAGTAAAGCCACACGTTGCCTCGAACGGATGCAGAAAAGGTAGTTCACCTCGGGCAGCAGTCCAGTTGAGATGCTGGGGATACACCCACTCATCGCCGTCATCCGATGCGCCGTCATTCACAGTATCATGCAGCGCACGTTGCTGCTCATCATTGTCGCTAAAATCTTCTTCAGAACTGCTACAATCATGATCAGAATTGTCCAAAATCGCCTGCAAAGCCTCACTTGAAGTCAGTTTACGTTTCGCCATATTCACAGCTGTCACTTCCGAATCACGTCACATAACCGGCCAAAACAACCACAGAGTTGTCGAAATACAATGTAGTAATAATACCCACGCCAAACCGTCAGTTATACTATGCGCCCGGCATTCATATAACTATACGCAAATGTGCCGGATAATTCCGGCAGTATGGCGTTAGCAATAAAACAACGATGCCGGATATATCCGGCAGAGGGCGGTTAAGGGGTTAATACAAGCATTAGAGCACTTTTTCAGCATCCCCTTGCTTGGTATGTCTTTGTCCTCATTTGCTCAGCTCATCCTTCGGAAAAGTTATTGACGATGTGGGGTTCAAAAGTGGGAACATGGAGCTGGCCTGCACCGTCACAGGCTTACTAACATAACTTCACGTTGGAATGGTCAGAAAGTGTCTTAAATGAGACACGCTTCTCTTAATATTGGATACTTTAATATGCGGCCTGTGAATCCTTCACATTTGTAAGTAATTTTAGCAGCATGTCAAATGCCGCACCACACAGAGACACATAACCACTTCACTGATGCTTTATAAGTGTTATATATCAGGTTGGCCAACTCTGGGCCTGGAGCACTGCACTGGCTACAGGTTCTCATTCTCATTCATGCTAATGAACTCTTTCTTTTCTCAATGTCCTTCTGCCCATTCTGGGGGCGATTTTTTCTCTTGTAGCCATGTCCAGGGAGGTTGGCTACAGTCCCATGGTCCTTCGACTCCTTTGTAATATTTGCAACTGTTGTCACAGGAATATGAAGCTGCTTGGAGATTGTGATCTTCTAGCATTTGCCTTTAACAGGCATTTTTAGAATCTCTTTGTAGAATAAGCCATACAGTAGAACCTCTGGTCACGAACGTTTCCGAACACGTACAAATCAGGTTACGATCAAAAAGTTTGCTAAAATTTTGCATCTGTTCACAACCACATGCTCTGGTGGCGAACAAAAACACTGGCGACCAGTTTCCCTACGCGCGTTTGTTCGTACGCGCCAATGATTTGCCATTCTCCGCTTCCCATATACTTTTGTTTGCGTATATGAGGTCTAACAAAGCAGCTGATGTTGCAAAAGGAGTTACAATGTTAACCAAGCAGAGGCCTCAAGTGCTGGAAGAGGTGGAAAAACTGGTGCTACTGTGGTTGAATGAGAAGCATCTTGCAGGGGATAGCGTAAGCGAGGCGAATATATGAGAGAAAGCCAGGAAGATTCATTGCGATTTGCTGAAAAAAAATCCTTCTTCGAGTGGCGAAGCTGAGGAATTTAAAGCCAGTAGAGGACGGTTTGAAAAGTTCTGCAAGAGAAGTGGGCATTTAATTTTTTTCCCTGTGCTTAAAAGTGTTTACAGCGAGCGGTTCGTAAGGGACTAGTGCAAACTCTTACAATGTTAGTTTTATCTGTTGTTCAAGATTTTCTCAGTGTTATTCAATGTTTTTACATTTAGTTTACTATTACACTGTGCATTCCATGGTATAATTAACTATTTTTATGCTTAAAAAATATATATATTTACATACAGTTTGTACGGTCTGGAACGGATTAATTGTATTTACATACAATCTTATGGGGAAATTACGTACGGGTCGCGGACAAATCGGGTCGCGTCCAGAATTTTGGAACGAAATACGTGTCGTGACCAGAGATACCACTGTACATGATCTCTGTTGACACTCGCTTTGCTTTACTTGATGACATGTCAAAGGCATGCAGGTGAACAGGGGACAATGGCTTTTCATTTCATCACTTTTAGGGGGCATGCAAACTCTTTTTCAATGAGGTGAAAGGGTACCAGCAGATTTGTCCACATCTGTTATATAAGTATATATAAAACATCTATATTTACATAACTTACATGTTTTACAAAAAATTATATTTAAATTTTCTTTTTCATTAATTCTCTCCTAGAATCGACAAACTCTTCGGTGAATGGCCCTTGCTCCTGCTCTGAAGGTACGGCTCATTTGATTTATTTGTTAGATGGTGTCTCGTTGTTTCCTTCCAGGCGTGCCACTCTTTTGCACATAACACAATGGTCTCTCGCCTCATTATGTTTCTGTTTAGAGTTTCCTCTTTCTGTAGAAGTGACAGACTTAATTGAGCTTTACTGATGGTGCCATTTCAGCTTTTATGAACATTATGGTAAATTATGCCATATTTATTCTCCTCCTCCACAATATACCATGATTGCTCATAGCCCTTTGTTACTGTATGCCTAAGTTTTATTCTTAACCCTTACAACAACAACATTTACTTCTATAGCACGTTTTCATACAAAGGATGTAGTTCAATGTGCTTTACAAGACGAAGAAAGAAAAAATATAAAAATAAAATTAGGCAATACTAATTAACAAAGAATAAAGTGAGGTCCGATGGCCAGGGAGGACAGAAACAAACAAACAGAAAAAAAAACTCCAGAGGGCTGAAGAAAAAAAAAACAAAATCTGCAGGGGTTCCGAGGCCATGAAACCACCCAGCCCCCCCTAACATAAATGATCTCAATCAGTCCTCATGGTTTTCAGGCTTCATGTGGAAGAATTAAGCGATGATGGTCATGTGGACCTCTGGCCTTCAATCCATCAATGTAGGGAGAGCACGGTGCTTTGATCGGGTTGTGGTGGCGCAGATCACCACTGCAGAAAAACAGAAAGAGAACAGCAGAGAAAGTAGGGGTTAGTGCGGATTTTGGAGCCATGAAAAAAATGATAATTAAATGCATATACAGAATATCAGGGTTACACTAAAATGAAGCTATGAGAAAACCATGTTAAAATAATGTGTTTTTAGCAGTGTTTTAAAGTGCTCCACTGTATTACCCTGGTGAATCTCTGTTGGTCATCTATTCCAGATTTTAGGTGCACAACAGCAGAAGGCCGTCTGCCTCACCACTTCTTTTAAGTTTAGCTCTTGGAATTCTAAGCAGACACTCATTTGAAGATCTAAGGTTACGATTTGGAGTGTAAGGTGACAGACATTCTGAAATATAGGATGGATGGAGATTATTGAAGGCTTTGTAAACCATCAGCAGTAGTTTAAAGTCAATTATAAATGACACATGTAACCAATGTAGTGGCATCAGAACTTGAGTGATGTGCTCAGATTTTCTTTTCCTAGTTAAGAGTCTAGCAGCTGCATTTTGCACTCGTAATTGATTGATGTCTTTTTTGGGTGATCCTGAGAGGAGTGCGTGACAGTAATCTAGTCTAGTCTAATTACATATCTACTCACATTTTGTTCTGCATCCTATTTAATTTACAATACTCAAACTGTCTTTATCTACATGTGTCATGAAGTTGTTCACAAAAACATAGCAAAAAGGGTGTAGGCCTCCAAATATCCTAATCCAGACCAGTCTGGAATCCAAAAGCAGGCCTTACTCAAGGCAGCCTAGCCCAGACTCCAAAGGGTTTGGCCTGCACAAGACCAGCATGAGGCTAAAGCTATAAAAGTTATAGAAAAAGTCACCAATTATTTGAAAATTACCTTCTGAGGAGAGGCTAACTGTCAACCTGTGGTCTTTAGTAGAAAAATCAAAAACATTTTTTTTATACTTGAAGAAAAATGAAGAATGAAACAGGCAAAACAGCGAAACAAATGCAATAACAGACAGACAGACAGACAAACAAAGAGATAGATAGATAGATAGATAGATAGATAGATAGATAGATAGATAGATAGATAGATAGATAGATAGATAGATAGATAGATAGATAGATAGATAGATAGATAGATAGATAGATAGATAGATAGATAGATAGATAGATAGATAGATAGATAGATAGATAGATAGATAGATAGATAGATAGATAGATAGATAGATAGATACTTTATTAATCCCAAGGGGAAATTCACATACTCCAGCAGCAGCATATACTGATAAAGAAAATATTAAATTAAATAGTGATAACAATGCAGGTATACAGACAGACAGTAACTTTGTATAATGTTAACGTTTACCCCCCGGTGGAATCGAAGAGTCGCATAGTGTGATGGAGGAACGATCTCCTCAGTCTGTCAGTGGAGCAGGACAGTGACAGCAGTCTGTCTCTGAAGCTGCTCCTCTGTCTGGAGATGATCCTGTTCAGTGGATTCTCCATGATTGACAGGAGCCTGCTGAGCGCCCGTCACTCTGCCACAGATGTCAAACTGTCCAGCTCCGTGCCTACAATAGAGCCTGCCTTCCTCACCAGTTTGTCCATGCGTGAGGTGTCCCTCTTCTTTATGCTGCCTCCCTAGCACACCACCGCATAGAAGAGGGCCCTCGCCACAACCATCTGATAGAACATCTGCATCCAACATTACTGCTGGAATTTACCAGATAAGCTAATGTGATGGGTGTCTGGTTATACTTAAAGGTAACCTAACCCTAAACACAGTTAAAATATTTGACCATGCTACCCAGTTTCATTAAGAGTCTAGGAATTCTTGAACTTTCAAGATAATAGCTCACAGGTTTCTTTAAATTGGTCGATGAGTAAACACACCTTGAAAGACCTGGCAGCAATTTTAAACAAAACAATAGTAACTTCTGTTGCACAACACAAAATAAAATCCATCAAGAAGACAGTAGAAGATAAGAGTCGAAAAATATCAGGGGTGAAAACCTTTTAAAAAGAGAGCACACGGTCCATACTCTAAAAATCCATTACAACATAGCAGTAGAGGATACAACCTTTGGGTGTGCGAAGTCCAAACTGCGAGCTGTGTTACCACAACAATTTCTCTTCCCACTGTCCCACTGAAACATTCTGTTCGTCAAATGCTTGTTTCCCAACAGAAGCATTGCTAACTTGTCAAAACCCTGTTGGCATCTTTCCCTCATGGAGCGAGCGTTCATTTTCACTTCTGTGTTCCTCGTGTGGCTACGATGACCTTGGCACGCCTCACATCCAACCGAAACAAATGCAATAACAGACAGACAGACATACAAACAGATAGATAGATAGATAGATAGATAGATAGATAGATAGATAGATAGATAGATAGATAGATAGATAGATAGATAGATAGATAGATAGATAGATAGATAGATAGATAGATAGATAGATAGATAGATAGATAGATAGATAGATAGATAGATAGATAGATAGATAGATAGATAGATAGATAGATAGATAGATAGATAGATAGATACTTTATTAATCCCCAACGGGAAATTCACATACTCCAGCAGCAGCATACTGATAAAAAACAATATTAAATTAAAGAGTGATAACAATGCAGGTATACAGACAGACAATAACTTTGTATAATGTTAACGTTTACCCCCCAGAGTGGAATTGAAGAGTCGCATAGTGTGAGGGAGGAACGATCTCCTCAGTCTGTCAGTGGAGCAGGACAGTGACAGCAGTCTGTCGCTGAAGCTGCTCCTCTGTCTGGAGATGATCCTGTTCAGTGGATGCGGTGGATTCTCCATGATTGACAGGAGTCTGCTGAGCGCCCATCGCTGCGCCACAAATGTCAAATTGTCCAGCTCCATGCCTACAATAGAACCTGCTTTCCTCACCAGTTGGCTTTGTCCTTAAGATTCTCACATATTAACAGGAATGGCGCCATACCATTCTGTGACTATTGTGAGTACCAATTGTTGAATAAAGAAGATTTCAGAGAATTTTGGTATGATATCTCTGTTCACCTAAAATACAAACCTCAGGGCTACATCCAGACTACTATGTTTTCAATTATCAGTTATTTTTAAGAAAGTATCTCTGTGAACGCTAAAATGATCCAAAATGCGTATGATGTAGCTGTTTGCCTGCACTGGGAATGTGCACATTGAAAAAAAGAAGAGAAGGAAGTGATTTGCAACTTTACACACGCAGAACAGTAGTGGAAAACATGATAAACAAAATAACAGATCCTTTTGTTTGCACTGATGATGAGGTGGAATTGACGTTGAGAGCAATGCATGAGTATAAAGCGAGCAAAGAAACGGAGAAAATGTAACAAATAAGATCCAATCGGGAAGATCCATGTAATAATGCTGCATTCCATTTGGGAAGTTGGATTTTCCAATTTTGTAATCAGAATTTTCAATTGGAATGCCACCATAAGTCGGATTTCCAACTCAAAAACCCAAGGCTGGTCTGTCAAGTCTGAGTTTGTCCGACTTCAAATCATGAAGTCAATCCAAAATTCACGATGTACACTATGAACTTTAACGAAAGCTCTACTATTATACTGTTTATCATCACTTCTGTCTTTTTGTGTCTAATTAAATGAGTCATAGGCACAGTACTGTCCAACTTGCTACTGTGTTTGGATTACTATGTGATGTGTTGTTATCAACTGTTTTTTATTCTAATGGAGCAAGAAGAACAAAGGTTTTTCCTGGATACTTCCATATTGGTTTTCCACATGTTTTACTGGAAAGTGATCATCTCGAGTGTGATGTCATTCCCAGCTCCAACATCCAGCTTCTGAGGTAAATGGAGCGCAGCATAAGCACAAACCAGACAGAGTGCGGTTAGTCTTTGTCTTCAAAGCTCTCTGTTTTCACCCACCTACACTGTAGTGCCAAGCCTGCGTTTTAAGAATAGGTGGCTCTGGAGAGCATTCTCAAAAGTCTCCATTTTCTAGAGTTATAAACACCAACCTGATAACCGAGACTAATGCCTATGTTTTTATAAAGTAGTGTGGTTTTATATAGTAGTGTGGACAGGGCCATCTTAACAGAATTATAGGCCCCCGGGTAAAGTAGTGCACTGGAGCCCCTACCTTCACAACCACTCAGCAAGTCATAACATACATAGATTAGCTTGGGGCCCCTATGCTCGTGGGGTCCCCCGGGCAATTGCCCAGCGTGCCCATGCATTGAGACGGCCCTGCCCTGAATCCATCTTCCTGCCACATCAGTTCCAGTTCCAGCCTCCCTGTCTCCCCCTCTTCATCCGTTCAGCCATATTGATAGCCTACCTGCACAACCACTTACAGAAATAAAAATGTAAATGGTCGATAAAATTAAACATATTTATTGGATTGGTACTTTCAACAAAATGAGGGTTTAAACATTAAACAACATTCTGTACAGCAAAGAATAATCAACATGTTTTGACAATATAACATGAGCCTTGAAAAACACCAACATTTCAACAAATAAATGATACTCAATAGGTAAACATTACAGACAGAGGTGGCACAGTATGAAATTACCATGAATTATTTATTATTAATTAAGTGTTTAATATAAACTTTTGGGAAATATCTTTGCATTGTATTGAGTTGAAGTGACGCTTTTATTATATGTAGTACGTGAGATCCACACACATACCTGCATGTGCGGTGGCAGAGGTGACCGTGATACTAAATCAGAGGCGAATGCCAATGCCCACTTGTAACACAATAACAAATATTTATAGATTAGTATAGTTCAGTATTTATTTATTGACAGCAAGTCAAAACATACATAATTAGCATGGGGCCCCCAGGCAACTGCCCAGCGTGCCCACGCATTAAGACGGCCCGAGTGTTGATGTAGCCTCATTTGCTTGTGATAGATTTGCACATTTGGTTTGCAAGGTGTCCACGTTGGCACTAATTTATAACACAGTAGCTATGTTGTACATAATTTGTTCACGATGTTACATTTATAAGCAGCTCACATTGCAGTAGAACTTAAGTATTCACATTCATTTTTTGGCATTTTTATTCACAGGAGTACAGGAAATCAAGGAAGAATATGACCTGTTCTTTATACTAACAGTGACATTCGTGGGTATCATCTTCTGCATGGCTCTTGGATTCATAATCTGCAAAATACAAGCAGGTATGAAATAATATGAATCAAAATACATTTTAATTAATTGTGTCAGTCAAAATGCTCAGAGGCACATTAAAAGAAAAAAAAAACATAAAATGTTAAACTATAAAATTAACTGGTTAATTTAAACTAAAATTACAGGGAACAGAATTTCAGATAAAGACAAGGCAAATTTGAAAAGTTTTAAATAAAGAAAAAAAAATCAGGAAAGTAATATGATGGAACACATTCCAGAGTTGAGCAGCAGTGGACATAAAAGACCATCTGAATCCAGTATGAGTGCATTCTACTTTTCAGTGGGGCTTTTCATAGTTGCAGCCGTAATTAAACTGATGTGCCTGTCACCAGTAACCATAGCGGAGATTTTAAGTCATAGAAACTTGGGACTAAAGAAAGAACTGATTTAATTTTCTTTCAAATGTGGTATTCACTCCCATACACTAACAGTTAAGAGAAGCCCATATGACAGTATTGTCTTATGACGTTACAGTGTAGCGCTGCCACATAAAGATAATGTTTTCTGCTGTCGATCGGGTGTTGTGGGGAACCTTCTTACAGCTAGAGATTGACAGCGGTGCCCCAGAGGTGGAACTTCCGGTTTTAATGTTTTTTTGTGGAGTCATTTGCATAAAGCGCGCCGTTTTAAAGAGTGAAGGAAGGAGGAGGAAAAGGGTGAAAGAAGAGCATCGGATAATTAAAATACAGATCATCTACTGCACTGGCCATGTAAAAAGCCTAGGAGCTCCTACCGTCCTGTCAGAAGGTGGAAGGTCTTCTTTGGATTGGGGAATCGAACGTTCCGCTATTTCCTACGGACTCTGGTGAGCTATTTCAAAAGGACTTACTATATTTTATCATGGCGCAAGATTGACTGTATGTCTTTCATGACGAAGAGGGGAGTGTGCTTATAGTCCGCAATTTTCAGGGCTCTTCGTCTGCCTGCCGGCAGTTACGGAGTAGAACAGTGGACAATCTGTCGAGCTATTTATCATCACTGGAAGGGGAACTGAGGGAATGAATATTGTTGTTGTGTATATATATGTATATGTGTGTGGTGCTGCAATATAAGGGTTATTTCAGGGTGGCGGGATGCATGTGCTGCGGTGGGTTGGCACCCTGCCTGGGATTGGTTCCCTGCCTTGTGCCCTGTGTTGGCTGGGATTGGCTCCAGCAGACCCCCGTGACCCTGTGTTCGGATTCAGCGGGTTGGAAAATGGATGGATGGATGGATGGGATGCATGTGTAAGGGATTGTATTTCTTTTTGTTGTTTATTTGATGTAATGTAAGTATAGATATTGACTATAGTTTTTGTGGGCTATAAATGTATTGGTATTAAGGAACTGTTTTGAGTAGAATAAAGGGTATACAGGAAATTTATCGGGGTGTGATATTGGCTTATCCTTTTATCATCTGCCGTCACCTAGGACAGATTAGTGGTAGCAATCGTCTCAGGTTAGCGCTCGAGACGAATTGTTACAACAGTGGGGTCTTTGATAAGTGTATGTTCCTCTTCTGAGGAGTTGAAGGTATTTTCTTAGACACGGGATGTCTGCAATCTGCTGCTATGAAAGCCTTAGAGGTATTGAGTGGAGGGCATCACACTGTACGTTTAGAACAGTCGAGTTCTTCTGAAATTAGCCAATCAAATGAGGACACACATTCTCATTACATTTATTTTCCATTAGTGTGCATTACCAATCTGCTGGTGAAAACTTTCACAATACATTTATTTTAGTTTCCATCAACAATCTTTTGGCCATTCTGTCTATCGCATTAACCATTCGGATATGCTTTCTTCTGGTCAATACTAAAACCTTTCATGAGCTTTTAAAGGCTCCTTAATTAACAATGTTAAACGGTCATTATAGACCCACCAATTGAATGAAGTAAAAACCTTACTAAGGCAAATTAATAATAAACAAAGGAAGAATAAGCAGGGGATCAAATAAAGCAAATGCAAGAAGTTCAGATGAAAAAAATATATAATACTAGACAAAGAGCCCGTTTCGACAACGTAAGATGAAACGGGCACGAGTGGAATAGTATAATATATAAGTATAAGCACCACAAACCTGATATAGGTGTATTGAATGAATGCGTAATTAGGCCTTGAGCTGTAGTCGAAATCGCCTTTCAGGCCTCTAGAGCTTTAATCGAAGTCGCCTTTCTCTTTGAATTTTTGCAGCCGTAAATCCACCGCCTCCCGCGATGTTGGGGTTGGATGTTGGTCGAAGTCGCCCTTCTCTCTGAATTTTCGCGGGCGTAGTCGCCTTTCTCTTTGAATTTTCACGGCGGATTGCTGCGATGTTTGTCTCGTAAGGTTTTTCGGCCAGCTGCGCAGAAGGCGACTGCGCATTCGGCTTCGGACAGACGTGAGTGAGTGAGTGAGTGAGTGAGTGAGTGAGTGAGTGAGTGAGTGAGTGAGTGAGTGAGTGAGTGAGTGAGTGAGTGAGTGAGTGAGTGAGTGAGGAGACTGCCGAATTATGTATTAAGATAATTTTGAAGATTTTTTATGTGAATGGCAATAAGTATTAAAAGTATGATCTATACTATGAAATGTATAGGCAAAAATATACTTTAAGTTAACAATTGTGTATATATCTCTCTATTATAAAAGGAAATCCCTGCAGTGGGTTGGCACCCTGCCTAGGATTGGTTCCTTGTGCCCTATTTTGGCTGGGATTGGCTCCAGCAGACCCCCGTGACCCTGTGTTCGGATTCAGCGGGTTGGAAGATGGATGGATGGATAAAAGGAAATCCTCGGACGAGATGTTCTCGGAGATAATTTTTACTCCTGCAAGAGATAAATTCAGGTACTGCGAGACGAGACTTTTTGCCAAGAGATTTTGACATGTCCGTACTCCTCTCAAACATTTACCACCACGCCCACAGTCCAATCACTTCTAATTCATTTGAATGCTATTGTCAGACACAGTTCCTACGCTCTCAGCTCCAAGCGGGGTCGGAAATAAAAGACAAAGAGTAGAAGACAATGTAGAACATCATAAAAGAGGTTCAAAAACATTAGTGCGATACACATACATAGCAGGTTAGAATTTATGAAAGTATTTAGTAAAGATCGCATTAGCGCTAACAAATGGAAATTATTACTTGGTGAAATAACAGAACAGGGAAAAGAGATGACTATAGGTGATATGACAGAAATATGTAGTTATTGTTCGGCTTTAAACTCAAATTCATGTTGCCATCAGGGAAAAGTAATTTTTCTTCCCAATGAAGACGCGTATCCAGGAGAATGAAAAGATTTGTTGTTTGGTGAAAGTAAAATCCACATAAGCAAGCGGCAGAGACATGAAGTGCCTGCTGTGCTCATGGTCCACTCACTTCTCCTTCGTTTGAATGCTGTTGTCAGACACAGTTCCTGTGCTCTCAGCTCCAAGCGGGGTCGAAAATAAAAGATGAAGAGTAGATGACAAAGTAGAATGTCATAAAGAGGTTCACAAACGTTGGCGCGATGCACGTGCAGAGCAGGTTAGAGATTATTAAAGTACTAAAATTCAAAAGTCTCAAAAAACTGATAGTAAAGATCGCATTTGCGCTAACAAATGGAAATTATTACTCTGTGAAATAATGGATCAGCAAAAAGAGATTGAATATATAGAAATAGGTGATATGAGAGAAGTATGTAGATATTGTTTGGCATTAAATTTTAAGTCGGAGACTTGTAGATCGTCACTTCCATAAATATATATATAAGTGTATACTGTATATGGTGAAGCCAACCAGGACACAGACAGGCAGAAGACAAGTTTTCCACATACACACATTTTTATTTATAAATGGGAAGCCTTTCACAATTGCTCCCCACAGAACATTGCACAGAACAAAACACCCACACATAGTCCCTTCTTTCCGCCAGCCCTTCTCCCTCCACTCCTTCTCAGGCTTTGTCCTCTTCCTCCCAACTCTGGCTCCCTGAATGGAGTGAGGCTGCCTCCTTTATACTGTACCCTGAAGCACTCCAGGTGCCCTCTGACAATCATGGTGTGGTGAAAGTGCTGCATGGGCACCCGGAAGTTCTCCAGGTGCACCCAGATCCTCTCCTGGCTGCACTTCTGGGTATGGCAGAAGTGCTGCAGTCCAGGGGCCTCCTGGCAGCGGAAGGGTTGACCTTCCAAGCTCCAATCCCGTGGCCCTGATACAAACCAGGGGGGCTGCCCTCTCATGTCCCGGCGGAGGTATTATCTCTTTCTCGGTCCTTCCATAAAGGCGTCCCAGCTGGGCAAAGGCCCCAGTCGTCCTTCACAATATATATGTAACATATTGTGACCACCAGAGGGTGCACAGCTCCCCAAACAACCAACACAACAGACACTGGGCACAAGTGCAGCAACACACACATTTATATTTTCTCACCACCAATGCACAGTACAGCACAATAATAAGCATAGTCAATTAAGCACAGAGCACTTCTCCGTCTCTTCCTCTCTCTCTTCCGCCTCCACTCCTCCCTCAGGCTTTGTCCTCCTCTTCCTCCCGACTCTGGCTCCCTGAATGTAGTGAGGTGGCTTCTTTTTTAGAGCACCCAGAAATGCCAGAGGTCTCCCATGATCTCCATTCCGGGCATACTTCTGGGTGTGATGGTAGACCTGCACAGGAGGGTTCAGCCTTTCCCCTGCACCTCCTGGTGATGGCCACCAGCCACAACAGGGCTGAACTTCCATGCTCCAAACCTGTCCAGGGAGGCTGCCCTCTATCATCCCGATGGGACATACTAGCCAGTGCAAGCTTCTTCTCCCCAGTCCTTCCCTTAAAAAGCATCCTGGTTGGGTAAGAGCCCCGGCCATCCATTACAATATATATATATATATATATATATATATATATATATATATATATATATATATAAAACATTAACTAAAGGAAAATGAAAGATTTGAGGACTTGAAAGACGCAATCACACTTAGTGTTTTGTTCCAAAATACACAAACTTGGACAATTAAAGGATTTGAAAGACTAACCTTTATACCCTTTGACTTGTGATGTCATGAATTCATGACCCCTTAATATTCCATCCATCCACCCATCTTCCAACCCGCTGAATCCGAACACAGGGTCACGGGGGTCTGCTGGAGCCAATCCCAGCCAACACAGGGCACAAGGCAGGAACCAATCCCGGGCAGGGTGTCAACCCACCGCAGGACACACACAAACACACCCACACACCAAGCACACACTAGGGCCAATTTAGAATCGCCAATCCACCTAACCTGCATGTCTTTGGACAGTCGGAGGAAACCGGAGCGCCCGGAGGAAACCCACGCAGACGCAGGGAGAACATGCAAACTCCACGCAGGAAGGACCTGGGACCAGGTTCCCAGGTCTCCCAACTGCGAGGCAGCAGGCTACCCACTGCGCCACCTGTGCCGCCCCCCCTTAATATTACCCCTAGCAAATCAACATAAAACTGAATCATGGAAAGATGCAAAATAATTATAATAGGTTAAAGTAACCAGATACCAAAAGAAATATATTGGGAATGGATTAAGCAGCCCCAAAAATGTATAATGGGAAATAGAACACAAGAAAATATGACACTTGTGGCCTGTAGTGGGTGCCTCAGACCCTCAAACCCCAGACACAACTTCAACTACTAAAGTCCTGGGTTCAAATACACTTTTTTTAGTAAACAACATACCTTCTCACCGTCTTTTTCCACAATTTCTTACACCGTAAACTGAATTCTAGTCCTCTGGCCGCACTCCAGCTGAGTGTCACCTTACATCCGCTCCCAACTGGCGGAAGTGGAGGAGCTTCTTTCATGCCAGACCTGGGAGTACTTCAGTGCTGCAACAATGCACCTGAGAAGCACATTCAGGACTGGTGGAAGTCTCTCCTGCGAACAGCAACTCCCTGTAACAGCACCCAAGGACCCCAACAGGATCACCCACTTGAACTACACTTTAAGTGGAGCCAGGTTGGTGTCTATAAAGAATACGATGAAAAGGATGCTGCCACCCACCATACTGGGAAAACATATGTCTCCAAGAGGTTGTCTCCCACCGTCCCCCCTATTATAATGACCTCTCATCTGAATAATAATAATTCATTACATTTATATAGTGCTTTTCTAAGTACTCAAAGCGTTATCCACACAGTGAGGAAACGGGAAGCGAACCCACAATCTTCCACAGTCTCCTTACTGCAAAGCAGCAGCACTACCACTGCGCTACCTGTGAGGGTAAGGAAGCAGCATCCAACCTGAATGGGACGTCAAGTCCAGCCATGTTCTTTACACACTATAAAAACAAAAGAATGAATCATCATGATACAAGTGGCAATAAGGAACCAACTGAGTAATGGAAACCAGAGCAAGACTGTCACCTAATGCTGCTCAGGGTTGAAGTTAGGACACAGAGGAGAGTTACTGACAGTTCAGAAGTGAGCCAACATAGGCTACCAGGAGTGTCCCAGCCTCAAATGCAATCCTCCAGTTTTCATTACAGTTGCCACTCACAAGAATTACTGTGGAACACCTTATCATCTGCCTCCATCTTCTTACTGGGAGCAATGAAAAAAATCTAATTTAATAAATATGAAAACCAGCCAAACTAAAACAGTAACTGGCATGAAAGAGATTACAGATCAGGCCTGAGTTATCTATACTAATTAATAAAAGGCAAAGCCCTCACTGACTCACTGACTGACTGACTGACTGACTCATCACTAATTCTGCAACTTCCCGTGTAGGTGGAAGGCTGAAATTTGGCAGGCTGATTCCTTACAGCTTACTTACAAAAGTTAGGCAAGTTTCATTTCGTAATGGTCATAACTGGAACCTCTTTTTTCACAATATACTGTAATGGACAGCAGCTCGATGGCCGTGGGAGGAGGAGTTGAGTGTCACGTCATCACGCCTTCCACGTAATCACGTGAAAAGACTGTGAACGCAGTAGGGAGAAATGAAGGAGGAGCCGCAAACAGCGAAGAACAAAAAATTCATTAAACAATTGAGAAGGAAGCGAAACAATAAGAAGCGAGCGAGTAAAGCATACAAGCATCTTCATAAGGGAAACAAAGCACGGTGTAAAACGTAAGTTTAAATTAAGTTTATAGAAACGCTCCCGCTGCGGATTGCAATAACATATTCGCGAGATAAAAGAACGCAGTAGGGAGAAATGAAGGATGAGCCGCAAACAGCGAAGAACAAAAAATTCATTAAACAATTGAGAAGGGAGCGAAACAATAAGAAGCGAGCGAGTGAAGCATACAAGTATCTTCATAAGGGAAAAAAGCACGGTGTAAAACGTAAGTTTAAATTAAGTTTATAGAAACACTCCCACTGCGGATTGCAATAACATATTCGCGAGATAAAAGTTTAATGAGAAGACACGAGGTATAAACGAACCACACGCCATAGCGCAACGTTAGGGGCTTCACCTCTGGCGCTGACGTTCGAGATTCGATTCCCGAGAGCGGATGCAGTGAGTGTGTACGCCTGATGAGTTCAGAATTAGGGAGAAACACGTGTCGCATACTCTTTGCATTATTTGAAAGTAAACTATTAAAACCATTCTATGATCTGCTTCTCGCAACTGAAAGACGGCACATGGCGGATGTTAGCCAACTTGCTGACCGCAACTTTAGGGGCTTCAACTCTGGCGCCGCAAACAGCGAAGAACAAAAAATTCATTAAACAATTGAGAAGGGAGCGAAACAATAAGAAGCGAGCGAGTGAACCATACAAGCATCTTCATAAGGGAAACAAAGCACGGTGTAAAACGTAAGTTTAAATTACAGTAAGTTTATAGAAACGCTCCCGCTGCGGATTGCAATAACATATTCGTGAGATAAAAGAACGCAGTAGGGAGAAATGAAGGAAGAGCCACAAACTGCGAAGAACAAAAAATAACAGAAAGAGGGCACGTGGCGGACGTAAGGCGACTTGCTGACAAACCACAAGCGTGACCTGGCAGGTAACCACCCATACAATCAGATTGTGATTCAGAAAATGAATGCCATGAATGTAATTACCACGATCTACATACTGTCAAATAAACGAAACACACGCCGTAGCGGGACAGCTGTGAAAAGGGAGCTTCACAAAAAAACAGATCCTTAACAAATTGTTATTGGTATATTTTCGATCCGTTTAAAAAGGTTTTCTTTTCTTCTTAATAAAAAATTGAAAGCAGTACTTCGCCGCAACGAAGCGCGAGAATTTGGCTATATATATATCTGCTTCTTGCAATTAAAAGAGGGCACGTCGATCTACAAACAAGGCGAAAGTCTTGCAATATTCAAAGATGATGGTTTGGGATAAGTACACCATGGAACATAAAAGAGCTTATGAAGCCTTGAACCGAAAAAAGCAAGATCTCAGAGATTGTAAAAAAAAAAAGGAGGTAATGTTGTTTTACTCGCTGTAGATTTTAGTCAAACATTACCAGTTATTCCACGAGGGAGACCAGCAGATGAACTCAACGCGTGTTTAAAATCCATGCTTCTCCCACGGTCGGTTATATGTCGCGTGTTCTCGGGTAGGTACACCAAAAAATGTATACATTTAAGCATGTAATGGGCAAACAAAAAATGAGGTATACCGAAGGCACTGCAGTAGTACTTAATGTAACTTTACTTCTTAAATGTTAATGTTTTACTGTTTAATAATTTATACGCTTCTTATATGTTGTTCAGATTCTTTTATCAAAATACCAGTGACAGCGCAATGCACGATAACATGGAGTGAATACACCATACGCATCCGCCCACGGCCGCCCTGGTGTGCGCAGATAGGAGTTGATTCTACAATAAAATAAAATAAAGATAAAAAGAGTAATACAATCATCACCCATAAAGCGGATAGCAGACGTGACGTACTATATGTGTACCAGATTTCAAGTCAATAGGTGAAACAGTTTGCAAGCTACAGGTGATTTAAAATCCTGGACAGACAAACGAACAGCCACGGTAGCAAATTATAGAAGAAGATTTTACTGTTTAATAATTTATATTTATATGAAATGTGCTTCTTATATATTACTTCATATTCTCATATGATAATGATGTTAATGTTGTTTATATTGATTTCTATGTTATTGTAAGTGCATGTATGTGTGTATATGTATGTATGTATGTATGTATATATATATATATATATATAAAATATATGTGTATATGTATATATAATATATGTGTATATGTGTGTGTGTGTATATATATATATATATAATATATGTGTATATGTGTGTGTGTGTGTGTATATGTATTTTATGTATATAATATATGTGTATATATATATATATATATATATATATATATATATATATATGACAGCAACACTCATAACAATGATAGCACAATTACATTGACAATCATGTTACGTTATTTTTAAAATGTTTCCTTTACTTTTTCATAACCTCTTTAACACTCTACTTCTCCGCTGCGAAGCGCAGGTATGTTGCTAGTCAGTCATAAAGAGGAGTTTCACTAAGAGCTTAGTTTAAGTTTGTGGTGCACGGTTCTGAGAACTGGAGGACATCCTGTGTTAGGTGCCAGTAAAGTTGGGTGGGTGCGCTCTGTCTGCACCCCCTCTGCACTGCCATGACGCTCACTTCATCTGGTAGCTTTGTCCACAGCGCTGCGCCACAAATCAGGTTGAACTTGATCAGATAAAGCCGCTAACCCTACTTTCAGTTTAAATATTCTTTATTTTTGTGAGGGCCCTCACAGGAGACAGACTTACAGCACTATATAGAATCTGAGCACACAGTAAAACATGTGACAGAAATGATAAAATAATAACAAGAGAACATACAACAACAACAACATTTATTTCTATAGCACGTTTTCATACAAATGATGGAGCTCAAAGTGCTTTACAAGATGAAGAAAGAAAAAATATATAAATAAAATTAGGAAATACTAATTTGACAAAGAATAAAGTAAGGTCTGATGGCTGTTGAGGACAGAAAAAACAAACAAAAAAAAAACTCCAGAAGGCAGGAGAGAAAAAATAAAATTTGCCGGGGTTCCGAGGCCATGAGACCACCCAGCCCTCCTAACATAAATGACCTCAATCAGTACTCATGGTTTTCAGGGTTCACATGGAGGAATTTGATGATGACGGTCCTGTGGACCTCTGGCCTTCAATCCATCAATGGATGGACATCACGGTGATTTGATCAGGTGGTGGTGGCGCAGATGCCACCACAGAAAAACAGAAAGAGAACAGCAGAGAAAGTAGGGGTTAGTACGGATTGTGGAGCCATGAAAAAAAAAAAAGATAATTAAATGCATATTCAGAATATTAGGGTTAAACTAAAATGAAGTTATGAGAAAGCCATGTTAAAGTAATGTGTTTTTAGCAGTTTTTTAAAGTGCTCCACCATATTAGCCTGACAAATTTCTATCAGTTAGCTATTCCAGATTTTAGGTGTGTAACAGCAGAAGGCCGCCTCACCACTTCAAGCAGACCCTCATTAGAAGATCTCAGGTTACGATTTGGAGTGTAAGGTGAAAGGCATTCTGAAATATAGGATGGAGCAGAGATGATTTAAGGCTTTATAAACCATCAGCAGTATTTTAAAGTCAATTCTAAATGGCACGGGTAAACAATGTAGTGACGTCAAAACTGGAGAGATGTATTTGGATTTTCTTTTCCTAGTTAAGATTCTAGCAGCTGCATTCTGCACTCGTAATCGTTTGATGTCTTTTTTTGGGTGGTCCTGATAGGAGTGCATTACAGTAATCTAGCTGACTGTAAACAAAAGCTTGAACTAATTTCTCTTCATCTTGCAAAGTAATAAGGGATCTAACATTTGCTACATTTCTTAAGTGATAAAATGCTGCTCTAGTAATCTGATTAATATGTGATTTAAAATTCAGGACAGAGTCAATAGTTACCCCTAAATTCTTTATCTCTGTCTCGACTTTTAAGCCTAATGGATCGAGTTTATTTCTAATACCCTCACTATATCCATTTTAGCCAATCACAGCAGACCCCCGTGACCCTGTATTCGGATTCAGCGGGTTGGAAAATGGATGGATGGACAAATATTTCCCATTTCTCCTTATGTAGTTTGAGAAAATTACTACTTATCCATGCAGAAACACAAGTAGGACATTGGGGGTCAGTGAGGCAAGAGAGTTGGGGTTTTCAGGTGCTACTGACAAATACAGTTGTATGTCATCAGCATAGCTGTGGTAGCTCACGTTGTGCATGAAAGATATAATGAGTCTTGTTTTGTGCTGAGAGTGTCCAGAAAAGGCACTTTAACCTCTAATGCTCTTTTTATTTTGGTGGGCAAGTAAATATTGGGAATGCCTAAATTATTAGTCTTGATTTACATATAGACCCCATGATACTTACCTATGTGACATCTACTCATCACTCATGTCTCAAGCACACAAATCAAATCAAGCAGTATAGCTTGGCAACCTCGGCTTCAAAACAGAACAAGCAAGAATACCTTAACAAGGGCCAAAGGCCTGTCGCTGCCACTGGGCGCTACCCCTGAAAGAGCTACACTTCAGAATACCTTGGCAAAGGCCAGGAACCACTTCAGGAGTTGCACTAGTGCTGGGACTTTCCAGAAAAGCTATCTTTGAAAGGGCTGCACTTATCAAACAGTGCAATAAAGGCTGGCAACCTCAGCTTCAGTCCCTTAACAGGGTTCAGAGAGATGCCTATATCCTTCAGCTCTCTCACCGGCACCCCTCCTGAAAGCACTGCACTCCTATCTCAAACACGCAAATCTAATTGAGCAATATGGCCAAGGCTGGTGACCTTGGCTTCTAAACAGATCAAGCAAGAATACCTTAACAGAGGCCAAGGGTGTAGTGCTGCCTTTGGACACTTCCTTTGAAAGGGCTACACTTTAAAATAACTTAGCAAAGGCCAAGAGCCACTTCACGAGTTGCATTAGATAGATAGATAGATAGATAGATAGATAGATAGATAGATAGATAGATAGATAGATAGATAGATAGATAGATAGATAGATAGATAGATAGATAGATAGATAGATAGATAGATAGATAGATAGATAGATAGATAGATAGATAGATAGATAGATAGATAGATAGATAGATAGATAGATAGATAGATAGATAGATAGATAGATACTTTATTAATCCCAAGGGGAAATTCCCATACTCCAGCAGCAGCATACTGATAAAGAAAATATTAAATTAAATAGTGATAACAATGCAGGTATAACAGATAGTAACTTTGTATAATGTTAACATTTACACCACCGGGTGGAATTGAACAGTTGCATAGTGTGATGGAGGAACGATCTCCTCAGTCTGTCAGTGGAGCAGGACGGTGACAGCAGTCTGTCGCTGAAGCTGCTCTTCTGTCTGGAGATGATCCTGTTCAGTGGATTCTCCATGATTAATAGGAGTCTGCTCAGCGCCCGTCGCTCTGCCACAGATGTCAAACTGTCCAGCTCTGTGCCTACAATAGAGCCTGCCTTCCTCACCAGTTTGTCCAGGCGTGAGGCGTCCCTCTTCTTTATGCTGCCTCCCCAGCACACCACCGCATAGAAGAGGGCACTCGCCACAACCGTCTGATAGAACATCTGCATCCAACATTACTGCTGGAATTTACCAGATAAGCTAATGTGATGGGTGTCTGGTTATACTTAAAGGTAACCTAACCCTAAAGACAGTTAAAATATTTGACCATGCTGCCCAGTTTCATTAAGAGTCTAGGAATTCTTGAACTTTCAAGATAATAGCTCACAGGTTTCTTTAAATTGGTCGATGAGTAAACATACCTTGATAGACCTGGCAGCAATTTTAAACAAAACAATAGTAACTTCTGTTTGTGATAAGCTGCCCGGACACAGACAGACGGACACCGTATTAAAGTCCACCACATGTTTATTATTCCTCATATTTACAGTGAAGTGCCCAACCCAGTGCACAAAGCACCAATCACCCCTTCAAGTCTTGGTCACACAACAATGCCCTTCACAGTCTCTTTGGTCTGCCTCCACTCCTCTCCAACACGCTTCGTCTTCTTCCTCCCGACTCTCGCTCCTCACTAGAGGGAGGCGGCCCCTTTTATGTGCCCCGGATGGGCTCCAGGTGCATCTTCAGGGCTTCCGTAGCCACACCCCTGTGTGGCGGAAGCTCCCAATGTGAAGCCGAAAGTCCACCGGGTGCCCTCAAGTCTCTTCCCCCCAGTACTTCCCGGTGTGGCTGAAGTACTGAGGGCCAATGCTCCCAAGGCATCAGGGCGCCCCCTGGCGGTGACCACGGGCCCCTACAGGGTTGAGCTTCCAAGCCCCAAAGCCACCAGGGAGAACGCCCCCTCGTGTCCTGGAGGAGGCACAAGCCCTCCTCCACTCCTCCTAGGCGTCCCGGCCGGGCTTGGACGCCCGCCGGGCACCACAGTGCCCCATCGCCAGCGAAGACCCGTTGGTCCGAGCGACACACCCCGTTAGGGCGGCTCAACCCCGAAGTGGGTCCTACTCTCTGTCCAGGATCCAATCCGGCACCCTGGAACTCTCTTCTTCGGCACCCTCTCCGAGATCTCCTCGCCCCGCTGTTCAGTGCCGCTCGTGCCTTCGCAGCCTCCGCTGGTTGAGAGGCTGCCCCATCGCCAGCGAAGTGTCGTCCGGCCAGACGGTCCATCTGCTGAGGGACGGCTTCCCACGAAGCAGGTCCTACTGCTTGTCCCGGGCCCCATCCTGCAACAGATAGAAACACAGGGGCAGAGACGCTGCCTGGACACCCTTCTCTGGTGTCCCTTTGTGCCACGTACTGGCAGCGCTCTCCCCTTTTACAAGGACCCTGGAACTTGCCTGTTCGGAACCTTTTCCGCGGGTTGCGTGTCCCTCTAGCTGACGGGACCGCCTGCTTTCCTCTCCCTTCCACTGGCTCTGGAGAGTGGCCCTTGACTGGACGTGCGCACCCAGCAGCACATCCTTTCCTGTTGGAGGAATCGGCACTCAGCCCTCGATCCCTCCTTTCCCTCTTGGACGCCCTGACGGTTTGAGTCTGCGCATGACAAACGTGCAGCCCCGTTCCCGTCTGCGTCCATGCAGAGCTACGGGAGACTGCCGCGGGCTCGGAGCGTCGGGCACTAGGACCCAGGGCACTTGTCAGCCCCTGTCCGCCCTGCTCTTTTTAAATACACGAAGTGAATCGTTCGGAGTCCAAAACAGAACTGACTCTTAGGAAACAAGATGGCAGCTTTAAAGGCCCAGAAGGGAAATGACGTCTTCATCGCAGGAAGTGGGAGTGGCATCCTGGTGTTCGGAAGTGACATCATCCTTGGGGCCGTCCAGAGGCGGGATTTCCCGGGACAGGTCTGCAAGGGACTGAGAGAGATAGTCAGTACACTCCGCCGCCCCCTGGCCAGGCGTAGAATTACAAGTGTCTAGGCCCTTCAGCTGTTTCCCATGCGCACGTGTGTGACAGTTACAAAAGACAAAATAAAATCCACCAAGAAGACAGTAGAAGATAAGAGTCGAAAAATATCAGGGGTGACAACCTTTTAAAAAGAGAGCACACGGTCCATACTCTAAAAATCCATTAAAACATAGCAGTAGAGGATACAACCTTTGGGTGTGCGAAGTCCAAACTGCGAGCTGTGTTACTACAACAATTTCTTTTCCCACTGTCCCACTGAAACACTCTGTTCGTCAAATGCTTGTTTCCCAACAGAAGCATTGCTAACTTGTCAAAACCCTGTCGGCATCTTTCCCTCATGGAGCGAGCGTTCATTTTCACTTCGCTTCTCACCCTCCGGCTTCACTTGGTCCTCTTGTGAGTCTTCCCCCTCTTGCAGGACCCATAACCGGCATTTTTCTGGTGAAACTGTCCCTTCCTCCCTGGAGGTAGATGTCACCATCTGTGTCCTTCGCATCTTGTCAGTCATGTACCCTCGTCTGCCTGCAAGTCCCTGCACTCCGTGAAAGTGATCTTGACAGCATTCACCAGCCACTGCCTAGAAGTATATAACTGCTTCACTCTCTACCTAGATCAAATGATGATCGATTAAACAATGGTATATACCAATTTCCTTTGTTTAGCAATGGTGTAAATATATTTATGCAATAATATTGCATATAGTGTAAATACAAGCAAATTGTGCTTGCGAAAAGAATTAAAGCGTTAATGAAATGATGATGAGGGAGAGAAGAACATCACACGTTACAGTAAGAAAGGAGATTATTTTAACAAGTAGTGACTTGTGAGAGGACTCAGTATTAGAGTAGTCACATGATTAGTAGGGGATGTTATTATAATCATCTTACAACAGCAGGAATATTTATAATACAAAGTGTAACACGAACAGGTTAACAGAACATCTCGGATAAGAAGGGAAATGCAGGGCACATGTAAGTCAGTAAGTGTGGCTGTCAGGTAATGGAGCATACCGCTGTATATGATAATTGTCGGAAAACTGAATTTGTTGCATAAACATTATTGTCAGTGAAAATATTCCCCTGTGTGTAACCCTCAAGTACCTTCACATTTATCTCAGGTTTCAATGTAACTCTGGAAAATGTAGTGTACAGATGGCCATGGGTAAAAACATGGTCTGGCAAATAAACTCCGACATTAATAAACATTTGTCGTGACTCGGTGATAGTCATACAATATGCTAAATGAACGGGGATTTGCCTACGCCATAATATAAAGGGAATATCTCGTTTTGAGTTGTCAGTGTTATGGAATACCTGTAGTTTTTCCATCATAATGTTTCTTGTTGTCTGGCAGTTTGTCACTGCTCTTCAGAAAGGTTGTGTGTGTAATTCATTTTTCATTCACTTCATTCAGGTGCAAGACTTGTTGCTGCTGATCTTTGGATAATGTCACTCTGTGGTTTGTCATATGTTGTCTTTGTTGTTCTAAGGCATCTTGCTTGTGCTGGTTAGTCTGGCGTGATGTACAGTGGGTATAGAAACAAATCCCCCCCTTTGAAATATTCCAATTTTTTTTGCTTTACATACTTAAAAATAAACACACACACCAATATTTTTTCCAGCTTTACTTACTCAATGCAACCTCTAACATCCAAGTGAAAGATATCACAGCTAGAGTTCAGAAAAATTATAAAAAATCGAAAACCAGACATACTGAGAGTAATAAAGGATCACCCCCCCAATGTCAATATTTTGTTGACCCACCTTTTGCTTTAATGACAGCCTTGAGTCTGTTGATTCTTCTCTGTCAGCTTTGCACATCAAGATTGTGTAATAGTTGCCCCCCACTCTTCTTTACAGAACTGTTCAAGTTCACTCAAATTGGATGGTGAGTGTTGGTGGTCTGCTATCTTCAAATCTTTCCACAGATTTTCACTGTGATTTAGGTCTGGGCTCTGACTGGCCACACCAGGACATTCCTTTTTATCTCCTTCAGCCACTGTGTGGTCCATTTTGCTGTGTGCTTCGGGTTGTTGTCGTATTGAAAGGTGAACATTCTGCCCATCTTCAACTTTCTGGCAGAGGGTAGCAGGTTTTCCTCAAGATTTTGATGGCATTTTTCCCCATCCATTTTTCCTTCTACCCTTACGAGAGACCCAGGTCCCCCCACAACAGGATGCTGCCCCCCTCCATGCTTTACTGTAGGTAAGGTGTGTTGTGGATGGTGGGCTGCATTGGTGTACCATTTGATATTGAGGCCAAATAGTTTGATTTTGGTCTCATCTGACCATAAGACCCTTTTCCACTTGGCATCAGAATCTTCAAGGGGCATTCTGGCAAAGTTCAAACGAGCCTTCATGTGGCCTGTCTTGAGAAGTGTGACCCTCCTGAACAAGCCACAATTGTGGAGCACTTGTGAAATTGTTGTCACATGCACACCATTAATGACCAGTCTGTGCCATCAAATCCTGTAACTCCTTCAAAGTGGCCATTGGCCTCTCTTACCAGTTTCCTCCTTGCTCTTCCATCCAGTTTGGAGGATCCAGGGAGGGTCTTAGTAGTACCAAACACTTCTTTATGATGGACTTTACTGTGATCCTTGGGATTGATAAAGCTTTTGAGATTTTTTTGTCTCCATCTCCTTCCTTATTGAGATCTTTTGAAAGTGGCTTGCCACCCCTAGTTAGTTGTTTGTTGTCAGTTGTACTACCAAGCAAGGGAATTAATGCTCCAGGAACAGCTTCACTAATCACGCGGATTACAATTGATCACACGTGGAAGGAAGACAGTAACCGCAATGGAAATGGTGGGCACTGACACCTGATTGAGTTTAGGGAGGAGGATCCTTTATTAATCTCAGTATTTCTTGTTTTTTATTTTTTTAAATTCTTCTGAACTGTAGCTGTGATATCTTTCACTTGGATGTTACAGATTGCATTGAGTAAGTAAAGCTGGAAAAAATATTGGTGTGTGTGTTTTCATTTAAGACTGTAAAGCAACAAAAAATAGGAATATTTCAAAGGGGGATTCTTTTCTGTAGAACTGTAGATGTTTATGCTTATGTGCATTGGTGTGAGTATGTAGGCTGGGGAGACCGTTTCTATAGCTCGCCACTAGGCTGTACAGTATGTGTCTTTTCATTTTATCGGGAGGCTTATGTTGAAGTGAAGGAAAAAGGAGATGTAAAATGATAATGTTATAATGCAGTTTCGGTCAGTAACAAAGTATCCACTGAATAAACAGTCAAATACCATCCATCCATCCATCCATTGTCTCCCGCTTATCCGAGGTCGGGTCGCGGGCGCAGCAGCTTGAGCAGAGATGCCCAGACTTCCCTCTCCCCGGCCACTTCTTCTAGCTCTTCCGGGAGAATCCCAAGGAGTTCCCAGGCCAGTCGAGAGACATAGTCCCTCCAACGTGTCCTGGGTCTTCCCCGGGGCCTCCTCCCGGTTAGACGTGCCCGGAACACCTCACCAGGGAGGCGTCCAGGAGGCATCCTGATCAGATGCCTGAACCACCTCATCTGACTCCTCTCGATGCGGAGGAGCAGCGGCTCTACTCTGAGCCCCTCCTGGATGACTGAGCTTCTCACCCTATCTTTAAGGGAGAGCCCAGACACCCTGCGGAGGAAACTCATTTCAGCTGCTTGTATTCGCGATCTCGTTCTTTCGGTCACTACCCATAGCTGACCATAGGTGAGGGTAGGAACATAGATCGATACCACAGTTGATAATCAGTCACATTGAAGAATTGAAGACTTGAAGATAAGCCTAAGACCAAAACTCTGCCAGGAACATGGATTCCTCACTATTGTTGTGCAGGGATATAGTAGTTGTGGCAAACGTTGTTTATATCGAGCATGGACAGAAAGAAGCAAAATAATATAAGGATATTTAAACAATGGTATTATTGTCAGCTATCAAAAACTATATATACCACTGTATGCTGATTAGAAACCAGTGTCTCCAGAACATGTTCATTTTCAGAGGAAGCAGGCAGTTCTGTATCACAGTGCTCTGTGTTGATGAGATACCAATCAAACAGTGGTGGACCGTCAGGGCCTGCAAGGCCTTCTCTGCTGGCAAAAAAAAAATATCTGAATAACAAACTGATGTTGATTATATTTTGTCCATGAATACTTATTAAATAATTCCAAATAGTCTGTCTGCTTCCTTTCATAACTTTTCCGATGGCTGTGCTGCTTCCAGACATGTATTTTCGTATTAAAGCATTTAAACAATCACATTTCAGCCATCATTTGTTGCCAGGCAGGGTGAAAGAAGTCTGCCCGGAGGCCTTCACAATCCGTTCTTCAGGCCCTCTAACACAAAATAAATGTCGATTAAACTGTCGCTTCAACCAATCAGATTTTGAGTTGGTGTTACTGGGGCCCTCTAGCAGGCATCAACATCAACATCACCGTATTCAGACCCGTTGATTGGATAGGATGGTGTAAGTATGCCTTGGATGATTTTGCAGGAAAATCTCCCACTGATCTCCTTGACTTCCTTCATCAGAAAAATGGGGCATGGAGCATGGGGCAGCTGTAGACATTGGTATGTTTGGCAGTGACCATTCCCGTGTCCACTGCTTCTGTCGAGTGGACATTTTCAGTCCTAAAGCAAATTAAAACTTATGCCAGAAATACGACAGGGCAGGTTTGACTTTTAGCATTAGCTTCGATGGAGATAGAAAGGGACTTCCTGATGGAACTGAAGCGCACAGATAATCTGCTAGTAATTGAACTGTTTTTGAGGAAAGAGAGGAGGATGGATTTTGTTTACAAATAATCCAAATTTTTGGTGAGTAAAATGTTGCGATTTTCCTAAATAATATTGCAAGTTTATGAGTTATTATTGATGTTTATGTGTGTCGCGGCTCTAGCTGCAGTAGAAAGGAACTTGTTCACCCCTGGTTTGTCTGTTCAATAAAGGCATTTATTGTGGCTATTGGAGTTATCTATCTGTGATACAAAAGCTCTTTATACTGTATTTCTGCATATTAAGATGGTTTTTATAACCATAAATTAGTTTTTGAGGGGCGGGTTGATTCAGACAGAGCACTACTGAAGGCCTAGATGTGAAATGCACGGTCCGCCACTGCAATCAAAGCAGTCTGACCTTCAAAGCAGGTGACTCTTTGGTAAATATCTGCGTCCTATAGACAGCCATCAACAATAACAAGGAGCAGAAGTATTCAGGTAATTTGCCTTTTCACTTATCACCCTGGTCTCAATAAAGGGTGCCTATTGCCCCTTCATCCACTGGCTTTTACTTTTCATTATTTACATACCCATTGTATAAAAATGTTCTCCTTTGACACTACCTTTGAATGGGCTGCACGAAGCAAACAGAGGAACCTCAGTTTCAGTCACTTAGCAGGGTCCAGAGAGAATCACAAGAAAAGCCATCTCACTACAAAAGACCGGCAAAGCATGACAGGACAATCAGGACACCACCAACAGGCTTTACTAGAAACTAGCCATGAAATGAACAAAAGACAGAAAAAGAAAAAATGTCTCATGACTGACGAGAACTTTGCACAAGCTTTTTCAGGCACAGAATGCCGGAGATCTTTGCTTTGGTTATCTTCTGAGGACATTTCTTAAGCACTGTCAGATGAGTTACAGGTCTGTTGTGCGCTAGAATCTGAGATTAGCTACCAAAGTTCAAAAGACAACGCTGCGTTCAAAGTCAAAAACCTAAACAAAAGTCAAAAGCAGAATCAGGATTTAGTTGTTATTATGATCGGCTGCTTTATTTAATTTTTTTCTGAGTTTTCCTTGAGTTTTCATCAAAAGCTGGAACCCTTACATGTAGAATAGGGGATCTATTTCTGACATACTGTTAACAATGTTTAGTATTCCCTCACATTGCAATCTTATTTTCCCCTGAGAAGTGCCAGTCTGAGGAATGTTTGTTGATGGTTGCTAAGCTGTTGTTAGGCAAGGTCAACTTGGAGTGTGCACTGTGTGACATCACCGGGTCAAAGGTATCAAGGTCAGTGTCGTCAGATTTTAAGATGCAATTTGAAAAGACTTGTTAGTGTGGTTTTTATTTACTTGTTCTTTTCTAGTTAATGATTATTTTTGTGTGTTTTCCTGACTATGAATTTTGGTTTAATGTTTTGGGGTTTGAGGTCAGGATTACCCCTCCTCGAACCGCCACCTTACCGTGGTGGAGGGGTTTGTGTGTCCCAGTGATCCTAGGAGCTCTGTTGTCTGGGGCTTTATGCCCCTGGTAGGGCCACCCAAGGCAAACTGGTCCTAGGTGAGGGATAAGACAAAGAGCGGTTATACAAACCTCCTATGACGAATAAAAAATTTGGACGGCGTTTCCCCTCGCCTGGACGCGGGTCACCGGGGCCCCACTCTGGAGCCAGGCCTGGAGGTGGGGCTCGATGGCGAGCACCTGGTGGCCGGGCTTGCACCCATGGGGCTCGGCTGGGCACAGCCCGAAGAGGCAACGTGGGTCCCCCTTCCCATGGGCTCACCACCTATGGGAGGGCCAAGGACGTCAGTGTGAGTTGGGTGGTGGCCGAAGGCGGGGACCTTGGCAGTCCAATCCTCGGCTATAGAAGTTGGCTCTTGGGACGTGGAATGTCACCTCTCTGAAGGGGAAGGAGCCTGAGCTTGTGCGTGAGGTTGAGAGGTTCCGGCTAGATATAGTCGGGCTCACCTCGACGCACAGCTTGGACTCCGGAACCAATCTCCTTGAGAGGGGCTGGACTCTCTACCACTCTGGAGTTGCCCCCGGTGAGAGGCGCCGAGCGGGTGTGGGTATACTTATTGCCCCCCGACTTGGAGCCTGTACATTGGGGTTTACCCCAGTAGACAAGAGGGTAGCCTCCCTCCGCCTTTGGGTGGGGGGACGGGTCCTAACTGTTGTTTGTGCGTATGCACTGAACAGCAGTTCGGAGTACCCACCCTTTTTGGAGTCCCTGGAGGGTGTGCTAGAGGGCATACCATCTGGGGACTCCCTCGTACTGCTGGGAGACTTCAATGCTCACGTGGGCAATGACAGTGAGACCTGGAAGGGCGTGATTGGGAGGAATGGCCCCCCCGATCTGAACCCGAGTGGTGTTCTGTTATTGGACTTCTGTGCTCATCACGGATTGTCCATAACGAACACCATGTTCAAGCATAGGGGTGTTCATATGTGCACTTGGCACCAGGACACCCTAGGCCTCAGTTCGATGATTGACTTTGTGGTCGTGTCGTCGAACTTGCGGCCACATGTCTTGGACACTCGGGTGAAGAGAGGAGCAGAGCTGTCAACTGATCACCACCTGGTGGTGAGTTGGCTTCGATGGTGGGGAGGATGCCGGTCAGGCGTGGTAGGCCCAAACGTGTTGTGAGGGTCTGCTGGGAACGTCTGGCAGAGCCCCCTGTCAGAAGTAGCTTCAACTCCCACCTCCGGCAGAACTTTGACCATGTCCCGAGGGAGGTGGGGGACATTGAGTCCGAATGGGCCGTGTTCCGTGCCTCTATTGTTGAGGCAGCTGACCGGAGCTGTGGCCATAAGGTAGTTGGTGCCTGTCGTGGCGGCAATCCCCGAACCCGTTGGTGGACACCGGTGGTGAAGGATGCCGTCAAGCTGAAGAAGGAGTCCTACCGGTCCCTTTTGTCCTGTGGGACTCTGGAGGCAGCTGATAGGTACCGACAGGCCAAGCAGAATGAGGCTTCGGTGGTGGCTGAGGCAAAAACTCGGTCATGGGAGGAGTTTGGGGAGGCCATGGAGAATGACTTTCGGACGGCTTCGAGGAGATTCTGGCCCACCGTCCGGCGTCTCAGGAGGGGGAAGCAGTGCAGTGTCAACACTGTATATGGTGGGGATGGTGCGCTGCTGACCTCGACTTGGGACGTTGTGGGTCGGTGGGGGGAGTACTTCGAAGACCTCCTCAATCCCATTAACATGCCTTCCAATGAGGAAGCAGAGCCTGGGGACTCGGAGGTGGGCTCCCCCATCTCTGGGACTGAGGTCACCGAGGTGGTCAAAAAACTCCTTGGTGACAGGGCCCCGGGGATGGATGAGATACACCCAGAGTTCCTAAAGGCTCTGGATGTTGTAGGGCTGTCTTGGTTGACACGTCTCTACAACATCGCATGGACATCAGGGACAGTTTGGCAGACCGGGGTGGTGGTCCCCCTCTTTAAGAAGGGGGACCGGAGGGTGTGTTCCAACTACAGAGGGATCACACTCCTCAGCCTCAATGGAAAAGTCTATTCGGGGGTTCTGGAGAGGAGGGTCCGTCGGATAGTCGAACTTCGGATTCAGGAGGAACAGTGTGGTTTTCGTCCTGGTCGCGGAACAGTAGACCAGCTCTTCACCCTTAGCGGGGTCCTGGAGTGTGCATGGGAGTTCGCCCAACCAGTCTACATGTGTTTTGTGGACTTGGAAAAGGCGTTCGACCGTGTCCCTCGGGGAATCCTGTGGGGGGTACTCCAAGAGTATGGGGTACCGGCCCCCCTGATAATGGCTGTTCGGTCCCTGTACGATCGTTGCCAGAGCTTGGTCCGCATTGCCGGCAGTAAGTCGAACCCATTTCCAGTGAGAGTTGGACTCCGCCAGGGCTGCCCATTGTCACCGATTCTGTTCATAACTTTTATGGACAGAATTTCTAGGCGCAGCCAGGTTGTTGAGGGGGTCCGGTTTGGTGGACTCAGGATTGGGTCACTGCTTTTTGCAGATGATGTTGTCCTGTTTGCTTCAACAGGCCGTGATCTTCAGCTCTCTCTGGATTGGTTCGCAGCTGAGTGTGAAGCGGCAGGGATGGGAATCAGCACCTCCAAATCCGAGACCATGGTCCTCAGCCAGAAAATGGTGGAGTGCCCTCTCAGGGTTGGTAGCGAGATCCTGCCCCAAGTGGAGGAGTTCAAGTATCTCAGGGTCTTGTTCACGAGTGAGAGAAGAATGGAGCGTGAGATCGACAGGCGGATCGGTGCGGCGTCCACAGTGATGAGGGCTCTGCATCGGTCTGTCGTGGTGAAAAAGGAGCTGAGCCATAAGGCAAAGCTCTCAATTTACCGGTCGATCTATGTTCCTACCCTCACCTATGGTCATGAGCTATGGGTAGTGACCGAAAGAACGAGATCACGAATACAAGCGGCTGAAATGAGTTTCCTCCGCAGGGTGTCTGGGCTCTCCCTTAAAGATAGGGTGAGAAGCTCAGTCATCCGGGAGGGTCTCAGAGTAGAGCCGCTGCTCCTCCGCATCGAGAGGAGTCAGATGAGGTGGCTCGGGCATCTGATCAGGATGCCTCCTGGACGCCTCCCTGGTGAGGTGTTCCGGGCACGTCTAACCGGGAGCAGGCCCCGGGGAAGACCCAGGGCATGCTGGAGGGACTATGTCTCCCGGCTGGCCTGGGAACGCCTCGGGATTTTCCCGGAAGAGCTAGAAGAAGTGGCCGGGGAGAGGGAAGTCTGGGCATCTCTGCTCAAGCTGCTGCCCCCGTGACCCGACCTCGGATAAACGGAAGAGGATGGATGGATGGATGGATGGTCAGGATTATTAAATGTATTGGCTCTTTAAATGGCTGACTTATGGAATTGTAACTGTTATGATTCCCACAAACAAGATTGTCAAAGAAGTGTGAGGCGTCCAAAACAGACCCAAAACGCAGGCCAGACTCCCTACTAGCCTGCACAGATAAGGTTCACTCTGGTTCACATCTACCCTAATGGCTAGCTTTGGGCTATTCTGGACCAAATGGGCTTTGGCTTCAAAAGATGGAGGAAGGTTCCTTACCTGGACAGGACGCCCGGGGTGGATAGACCGGTGTCCGAGCCGGATGTGTTGTCAGTACCTTTTCTGGCTGGGATAAAATGGAAAGACGAGGAAGGACTGTTTCTGGGGGCTGTTTATTCCATCAATACGCTAAGTGGCAGCTTCCCTCCAGCAAAACTCCCGTTCATAATCCCGCAGGGCACCTTGGGACATGTAGTCTTGGAGGTCAACGCTGTTGGGGTGTGTGGGTGCCACCAGGGGGAGCTATAAGAAAGGTGCACACCTTGGAGGACATTCTGCCTGACCTAGAAGTGCTGCCGGGCTGCAGTCACTTGACACTGGAAGAACTTCAGGGTCCAGGGACAAAAAGAGACATCCAGCCTCATCCAAGTGAGCAGAGTCAGGAGGAGGTGGACAAAGCTTGCCTGGAGGAAAGACAGAGGGGTTATTGTGAAAGAATGTCTGTTAGAGGAGAATTGAAACCTGTTTAAGGTATAGGATTGAATAAAGTCATGTTTGTTGAAGCCTTTTGATGTGTCATTAAACTTGTGTTCTGGGTTTGAGGAGCTGCAGTGCCCTCTATTGGCCATAGTATATGTATATATTGTGACCAATACGGGGTGGGGGTGTTGCATCACTCCAAACCTCAGAAATCACCACACAAACACAAGTCTCGAGTTCAAATATAAAGTTTATTATTATCAATTACTTTTCAAACGGCACACTAACATAAATCCACACTCTTTCTCTTTCTTCCTTTCTTGTTTCTTCACATCCACTCCTCTCAGGTGATCTTTGTCAGTTTCAACATGACTCTGACTCACCTGGATGAAGTCAAGCGGCTATTTTTATCTTGGACCCCCAAGTACTTCCTGTGTCATGGCATGGCCAAATGAAAAGTACTTCCAGATCAATTGGAAGTCCCAAAAGCCAGGGAGCGAAGGTCCTGTGTACTACCTCCTACCCTGGGACCCCAAAAGGGCTTCTGTACGGCACTACAACTCCCAAAATGCCCTGCGAGAGTCCACTGGTGTACCTGAGTCCAGGATTGCTGTCACCTCTCAGTTCATGTAGCTTGAATAATTAATTTCCCCTTGCCCTTCTTTCAAGCTGGCTTCTCAGATTGGTAATGTTCTTCCATCTAATCCTGCTGGGATGCCAGCATACCCACTCTACAGATGGCACCCTATGCCCAGATCTTTGTATAGGTATGAACCTCCTTCCTCTTTTCATGCCTATTTGCCACCAGGCACATGAAGGGAGTCCCTGCCTTTTATCCATTATAATATATATATATACTAGCAAAATACCCGCGCTTCGCAGCGGAGAAGTAGTGTGTTAAAGAGGTTATGAAAAAGTAAAGGAAACATTTTAAAAATAACGTAACATGATTGTCAATGTAATTGTGTTGTCATTGTTATGAGTGTTGCTGTCTTTTATATATATAATATGCACACACACACACATAAACATATATATACATAAACATATATATATACATATCTACATATACACATATCTACATATACATACGTATATACACATGTGAATATCCCATTGGGATTAATAAAGTATCTATCTATCTATCTATCTATCTATCTATCTATCTATCTATCTATCTATCTATCTATCTATCTATCTATCTATCTATCCACATAAACATATATATACATATACAAATTTACATATCTACATATATATATATATATATAGACATAGATATATACATACATACATTCACATATATATATATATATATATATATATATATATATATATATATATATATATATATATATATATATATATACTATATATATATATACTATATATATACATATCTACTTATTGGCTCCTGTATTTAGGATATAGCAGGTTGGATAATGGACGGATGGACATTTGTATGCATAGCCCTATTTGCCCATTTTCGTTTTTTTTCTTTCTTCAGTAATATTTCAGCAAACCCGGAGCTTGTCAGTTCAAATCCTGGTACTGACACCACTGTGTGACCCTGAGGAAGTCACTTCACCTGCCTGTGCTGCAAAAAACAAAAGTAATGTAACAAATTGTACTTCAGATGTTGTAAGTTGGTGGAATAAAGGCATAAGTAAAATAGATAAATATGTATTATACACATAGGAACTATTCATTTATTTTCAGTTAAGTCATCTGCAGCAAACTTTTATAAATGAGGGTTTCTCCTTTTTAGATAGTGCAAACTGTTTCTTCTTCATTGACGTTTTCTCTTGGAGAGCTTTTTTCATTTCATTGAAAATGAAAGCAGCAGCTGCCAAAATATGTAGCTTTCTTATTAATTTTTCAACATTGTGTAAAATAAATGTATAAAGTAACATAAAAGGTTTAAATACTGGTTATTCTTTTACACTAAAATATTACTACACAGATACAAAAAAAGTAAAATGGATATGTTCTTTTTCTTTAAGGAGATTAAATATTACTGAAGAAAGAAAAAAAAAATTAAACAGCCAAATGGGGCTATGCATATGAACTTAAAAGGTTTAAATAAAACAGAAATATATATTTTATTTTTACTTGGTTAACTTGTGGAGGGTGTATCCTGTAGCAAAGCCCTAACTGTTTTCGTGAAAGCCCGTTTCAGTCAATAAGTCTTATGTGTGTGTTTATGTATGTGTGTATGTATATGTAGATATGTGTATATGTAGATATGTATATATATGTATATGTATATAAATGTTTATGTGTGTGTGTATATTATATATATAATATATATATATATATATATATATATATATAAAAGACAGCAACACTTATAACAATGACAACACAATTACATTGACAATCATGTTACGTTATTTTTAAAATGTTTCCTTTTTTTTTCATAACCTCTTTAACACATTACTTCTCCGCTGCGAAGCGCGGGTATTTTGCTAGTATATATATATATATATATATATATATATATATATATATATATATATATATATACATACATATACA